>NC_037682.1:99529944-99635225 GCF_003255815.1 Theropithecus gelada | reverse complement strand
CCCCAAAAAAAAAAAAAAAAAAAAAAAAAAAAAAAAAAAAGCATGCTTTCTTTGTCATATACTATCATACTTTTGAAAAATAATTCTTGGCTTATAACTTGGCTTTGATAGAGACTAAATGCCTGATGGTGGAACACCAAGTGACTGTGCAATCTGAATGTCCATCATGAGCTGGGTGTTCTGATTCACCAGGCTGGAGCTTTATCACCAGAAAGAGGTCACATATATAGGAAGGAATATGGAGTGGGACCTGAATGGACCTGGAATAACAAAGTTCACAGACTCAGCACATCTATTCTTGCAGCACACTCTCAACTCATGGCCTTGTCTGGATTTCCCTATAATAATAGAGGAAAAAAAATTCAAGTCTGCCTTACAAATGGCTCTAAACAATATGCTAGCATCAGTAAGCCCCACTCAATGGAGAACTTGAAGGTCAGTGAAAAAGTTCCATTTGTGGAACCTCTAGTGCTACATCTCACTGTCTGCTTTTTCCAGAGGAAGAGATGGAGAGATGTAGGTAAAGATCCACACCAATTCATGAGCAGACATGAAGGGTTTGGCATGTTGGGTAAAAAACAAGATCGGGGGCTGGTAATTAGGAGGTTTGAGGAAGAGGTCTGTTGATGAGTCTAGAGTATGCGCATACTTGTATCTTATGTGAATGGCCACCAAAAGTCCCCTCCATGAAAAAATTTTCATAACCAATGGAACAAAATGTTCTGTCCTACAATTATCAATCAGTATTTTTATCCTACTTTGAACTCATGGTAGGGAGATGGAGGCTGTACCTGGGCTCAGTAGACTTAATCTTACCTAGGTTGGCCTGAACTGTTATTGCTTATTGCTTACCACCCAGTTTTCCAGCAGCTACTGACATCCTGAATATGGTACCATACTCTGGGGGACCATCATGGAGGGGACACAGATATGTCCTCATTGTAATATATTTAATCTGGATTTAGGCCATGCTAGTACCACCATCCATGAACATACAGAATGTCTTATACATAGTCATGCTATCCTACACATTGCCACAGATCAAGTAATTCACTTAACAGTGGTGGAGATAGGGAAATGGAATGACGCCATGGGATTCATTGATCACATCACACCACTATCACTTAGAGGCGTCTGGCCCTATAAAACTGTGAAATGGGTTATTAAGAGGTAGGTATGCCCATTTCCAGGAGATGACACCTTGTAAGATTTTAGCATAATCATTCAGGATGTCTATGTTCTAAATTAGTGAGCAAGATAGTAGGTGGTATTTTTTCCCCATAAACAGAAGCTGTGGTATGGGAAGCAAAGGGTGAAAATAGGGTGATGGTGCCTCTCACAATTCCACTTAATGAGTCACTAAATTTTTTTGTTGTATCTAATCCCTGTGACTCTGAACTTTGCTGATATAAAGGTTTTAGTATTCAAGGGAGAAATGCTTTCACTAGAAAACCCCGTGATGCTTCTACTGAATTAACAGCTGAAGCTGCCGACTGGCCATTTGGAGCTTCTTATGGCAGGGGGTGAGCAGGCAGAAAGGGGGCAACAGCATCATGGGGACCACACTGGCTTCCTGCAGTTCTTACTGCCCGGACTCCCGGGATCTTTTGATTCATTCCAAGCCTGGTTCTCCACCTTCCCATCAAGTCTCTGCACCTCAAACATGCTTCTACTAACTCCCTTTTCTGAATAAGGTTCTCAAGCTTGTTTTGTTGCAGGCAACCAAGGACCTGACCGATAGAGTCAACATCGACTTTGTAAGAAAAAAATGGTACAAAAAAGCTCACAAATCTCTTATATCTTTCAACATAGTTTTATAAGACTGAAGTTCAGTTTTTAAAAAAAACTCTAGTGAAGGACACATAGCATGAGATCTAGCCTCTTAACAATTTGTAAGTGTACAGTGAAGTGTACAGCATTGTTAATTATATGTGCCACGGTGTACGGTAGATCTTTAGAAATTTCTCATCTTGCATGACTAAAATCCTATCCCTAAGAACAGCAACTCCCCATTTCCCCAGCCCACAGCCTCCAAGAACCATCATTCCACTTTCTGCTTTTGTGAGTTTTGACTATTTTAGATACCTCATGTATAGGTGGAATCACACAGAATTTGTCCTCTGACTGGCTTGTTTTATTTTTTATTTTTACTTATTTTTTTGAGACAGAGTCTCGCTCTGTCGCCAGGCTGGAGTGCAATGGCGCGATCTCGGCTCACTGCAACATGCACCTCCCAGGTTCAAGTGATTCTCCTGCCTCAGCCTCCTGAGTAGCTGGGACTACAGGCACGCACCACCACGCCCAGCTAATTTTTTTGTAGTTTTAGTAGAGATGGGGTTTCATCATATTGGCCAGGATGGTCTTGATCTCTTGACCTCATGATCTGCCCGCCTCAGCCTCCCAAAGTGCTGGGATTACAGGCGTGAGTCACAGCACCTGGTCTTTTTTATTTTTATTTTTGAGACGGAGTTTCACTCTTGTTGCTCAGGCTGGAATGCAATAGCGCGGTCTCAGTTTACTGCAACCTCCACCTCCTGGGTTCAAGTGATCCTCCTGCCTCAGCCTCCCAAGCAGCTGGGATTACAGGCATGCGCCACTGTATCCAGCTAATTTCTGTATTTTTTGTAGAGACGGAGTTTCACCATGTTGGCCAGGCTGGTCTCAAACTCTTGACCTCAGGTGATCTGCCCACCTCGGCTTCCCAAAGTGCTGGGATTATAGGCATGAGCCACCATGCCCAGCCTGACTGGCTTATTTTACTTAGCACAGTGTCCTCAAGGTCCATCCATGTTGTAGCCTATGACAGAATTTCCTTCTACTCAATGGAATAATGTTCCATTGTATGTATATGCCATACTTGCTTTATTCATCCACAAGGTTCATTCTCACACATATTTGCTTTAGCATAATGAGACAAAGTGGTTGCTTTGTTTATATAAACATTTTTAACTGCTTGATTTTCCTCTATTTAATTATTTTTCCTAAAATAATAAATAGAGAAGGGATTATTTGACAGCACTGGAGTTTGCATACATTTACAAAGAATTACTTAATATATGATTAATGCAATCAAGTGTGAATTATACGTTGGGGAATTTGGAATTTTACACAAATGACATGATTGCTGAGGTTCTAAAAAATGTAAATGATATCTCAGAGTAAACAGTTGTCTAGTTTCCTAAAAGGCACTGAAGATAAGATGCTGTTGTTAAATGAAGGACAAAACTCCAGAGGCCCTGGACTGCTCAAGATTATTTTTAGTAGATGCCAGGCACAGTGGCTCACACCTATAATCCCAGTGCTTTGGGAGTCCGAGGTGGGAGGATAGCTTGAACTCAGGAGTCCAAGTTTGCAGTGAACTATGACTGCGCCCCTGCACTTCAGCATGGGTGACACATTGAGACCCTATCTCAAAAAAAAAAAAAAAAAAAAAAAAAAATCTGAAAATGGCAACATTATATAGATCTTATGTGTTATTACCATGAACTTTGTTGGATATGCACAGGCCTCTTTAAAAAGCAACAAAATAGTAAGCACTTGCTGACTTACTTAGGTAAAATGAACCAGATGTTTCTACCCTGGAAATGCCCTTCTTGTGGCTTTGCCAATTGTAAAATAGGCATTTAGAGGACAAAAGTACTTTGATGCCAGAGTCTCTTGGCATCAAGTAGCCTGTGAATGCATTAGCCTTGTGGGTGCCTGTTTTTCAGCATGACATTACATTCCTACTGCCCTTCTGGGAACAGTCGTTGTGTTGATGCTTTATTTTATTTGCTTCACTTGCCTTGTGGCCCTCAGCACTGTTTTCAAGAGGCTAAAACACAAGCCTCCCTACTCCTTTGATTATTATTGACTCTAACAGTCCCTGCTCTCGTCTAAGATTCTGAAACTTGGCACTTGTAACTTAGAATATTCTTTCTTCATACAAACAATCTTAAGATTCTTTTTCTTTGTGTAATTCCAGGGTCTTTCCATCAAAAATCAAGTCTGTGGTTGTAGAGGCCATATATATACTGACAAGACGTAATGGGTCATATTTCCCCTTTGAATATATGAATCAATTCCCCTATGGCTACCTTTTATTTTTCTTTCATGACAGATAATCATTTTATGATAGTGATGCTTTCTTACTGTCCCTAGGACTCTCTGTTCAGCATTTACACTCTGTTTTCCTCTGTAGCAATTAATACATTCTGATATCCTATATAAATTTTACAGTTTATTTGGTTATAACCCAATTAGAAGATAAGCTCTATGAGAGCAAGGATTTTGTCTTTTTTTATTTTTTATTTTGAGACAGAGTCTTGCTCTGTGGCCCAGTCTGGAGTGCAGTGGTATGATCTTGGCTCACCGCAACCTTTGCCTCCCAGGCTCAACTGATCCTCCCACTTCAGCATCCCAGGAGCTGGGATTATAGGCGCCTGCCACCTTGCCTAGCTAATTTTTGTATTTTTTTGTAGAAACGAAGTTTCGCCATGTTGCCCAGGCTGGTCTTGAACTCCGAGCTCAAGTGATCTGCCCGCCTTGGCCTCCCAAAGTGCTGGGATTACAGGCATGAGCCACCACGCCCAGTCTTTTTTTCTTTTTTAAATGTTGTATCCCTAGTGTTTAAAACTGAACTGGGCATGCATGAGTCCTACCAGTATTTGTAAATGAACAAATAAACAACTGAATACATTCATACCTCATTAGCTTGTGCCCAGGCAGCATTCAAATGCTGAGGAAATGGGAGAATAAAAGAGATATATAAAAAAAGTTTATTTCTTTTCAATACTTATAGTAGAGATTTATAAAGTCAAAAGGGGAGAAATGGGCTGAAAATTGCACACTCTATACACATATAGGTGAAATAATCCACATTTTCTAAAGAACTAATGCATTTAAATGGGTAGTAATTCAAATTGTACTTTGCAGTGGATTCTGGAAGGCAGAACAAGTTATGTGTGAAAATGGAAATAATTTATTTGGAAATTAATGAGAAATGTTTGTAGTTTCACTAATTGTCTTCAAGGTGTTAATGAAAGGATGCTTATTTTCTATTTGATATGGTACCAGAAAGTGTATAAAAGACTTCGGCACTTATTCCAGTGCTTTCTGGTATCCTTTTGCAGAACAATAATGAGACAATGACCAGCTTCTCAAGATTATTTTATATTCCATATAACACAGTGGATTATGTGATCTAACATAACGAAAGGATATGTTTTCTTGGGTTGTAATTCTCCCACCATTTCTATGACTGCTGTTTGTTTCCATATGACTTTTTCTATATGGCTTTGTTTCATATGGTTTCATGTATCTTTCTACATCCTGGAATTTGTAACTGATGTGAATCCTTTCCTCATTTCATTTTACTTCTGAAATTATTCAGCTTTTATTTTCAAGTCATTTACACTCATTCTGTTCATTCTTTTGTCTATTTTTTTTTTTTTTTTAGATGGAGTCTCGCTCTGTCACCAGGCTGGAGTATAGTGACACGATCTCAGCTCACTGCAACCTCCACCTCCCAGGTTCAAGCAATTCTCCTGCCTCAGTCTCCTGAGTAGCTGGGATTACAGGCACGTGCCACCACACCCAGCTAATTTTTGTATTTCTTTGTAGAGATGGAGTTTCACCATGTTGCCCAGGCTAGTCTCAAACTCCTGGGCTCAAGCAATTGGCCTGCCTCGGCCTCCCAAAGTGCTAGGATTACAGGCGTGAGCCATCGGCCTGGCCCCAAATTCTTTAATGTTCTTCCTATTGAGAATTGGGTTGTTTGTTACTGTAGCATAACCTGGCCCATCTTGACTAATATGCAAGATAATTAACTGGAAGGAAAAGTTGTGCAGGAAAGGAAAAGAAAGTCATAGCGTATTCCAGGGCTCAACAATGAAAAGTATCTACATGGTCAGAGTAACCTAAGTGCTAAGAAATGACCTTACTAAAATTATGGTGTAACAATATTGACAAGTTGGGGGAATGGGAAAAGTGAGGATATATGGTAAGTGTACAGATAACATAAAAACACAAACTTTAGCTGGGCACAGTGGCTCATGCCTATAATCCCAGCACTTTGGGAGGCTGAGGCAGGAGGATCATGAGGTCAAGAGATCAAGACCATCCTGGCCAACATGTAGTCCCAGCTACCTGTAGTCCCACCTACTTGGGAGGCTGAGGTGGGAAAATCACCTGAGCCCGGAAAGGTTGAGGCTGCAGTGAGCTGAGATCACACCACTGCACTCCGGCCTGGGGGATGGGCAACAGACTGAGAATCCCTTTAGGCTGGGGGTGGTGGGTGTGGGGGGCGGTGCGGGGTGAAGGCTGTGCTTTAAAACCACCACATGCAACTTCTGCTCAAATCCCCTGGCCAGAACTACTCACATGACTCTGCCTAAGTGCAATAGAGAGGGGAAATATAATCCTCCCATGTGTCCAGAAAAAAAAGAAGCATTAGCTATGAATGAACACTAAATGTCCCTACCACATCGTCTTTTTCTTATTTTCTGCTTTTTGCTAAATTTTCCATGTACTTCTCAATAATTCAATCTCAAACTCTGCCAGTTGCCTTATTGTAAGAAGTTTATTTCCATTAGCTTTTCTATCAATTTCATCTTCCTGAGGTCTCTCCTACAACCTTCTGCCCTGCTCCAATCTGGCATGGCTGTCCTTGGTATCTGCAGCACATATGTGATCCTAAGATCTCCCTTCACCATCTTCCTGGGGAGTCCCCTTGCCTTTCTTCAGAGGTGGAGCTGTTCCTTGTACCCCATGTCCTCTTTACCCCTGGTTTACTTGTGTGTGTGAATGTGTGTGTGTAGCACATCTTCAAGTAGCTTCCTTAAAAAAAGTTGCATGAGGTAATATTTTGAAATCTTGCATATTGATTTATTCTGCTCTCACAGTTGAGTGATAATATGGCAAGACAGAGAATTCACTCAGATTTTTATTCTTTTTTTTTTTTTTCCAGTTGATGCTATTTCTTTCTCAAAAATTTGAAGTCATTTCTCCACTGCCTTTCAGTTTCCACTGTTGTTTTTGGAAAGTCTCAAGCCAATCTGATTCCGGATCGATCTTTTTTTTAATGTGTCCTGTTTTTTCTCCCTGGAAGTTTGTAGGAACTTCTCTGTGGTTCCAGTGCTCTGAAATTTCCTAATGACTGCCTTAGTGTTTCTACTTTCATCTATTGTGTTGGGCCATTCTAATCTGAAAACTCAGGTCCCTACATTTTAGAAAACTTTCTTGAATTGCTTTACTAATTCTTTCTCTCCTCTGTTTTTTCTCTTCTAACTTTCCAGAATGCCTAATATTTGCATATTAAACTTTTTGGATTATAGTCCTTTATTGTTTTTTAAAAAAAATCATCTTGGTGGGGTGCAGTGGCTCATGCCTATAATCCCAGCACGTTGGGAGGCCGGGCCAAGGTGGGTGGATCACGAGGTCAGGAGATCAAGACCCTCTTGGCTAACATGGTGAAACCCCGTCTCTACTAAAAAAAATTACAAAAAATTAGCCAGGCGTGGTGGTGGGTGCCTGTAATCCCAGCTACTCGGGAGGCTGAAGCAGGAGAATGACGTGGGCCTGGGAGGAGGAGTTTGCAGTGAGCTGAGATGGCGCCACTGCACTCCAGCCTGCATGACAGAGCAAGACTCCATCTCAAAAAAAAAAAATACACACACACACACACACACACACACACACACACACACACACACATATAGTATGCTGTTCCTTTATGGTTGCAATTTTTTCCTTATTATCTCTTAGAGAAAATTAAGGACAGGTTTTGTTTTTGTATTTTAACATTCTCATTTTCCCTTATTAAGTTTCTGTTTCTCCAGTTGCTGTTTCCTGTTTATTTGTTTGTTTTGGTCCCTAGGTTTCACATTACAAATTTCCTAATATTTCTTGTCATCTTTCATGAAGACTAAATGCTTCACTGTAAGATGATCATGCTGGACCATTTAATTCAGCAAACTCAGATGTTGGTATCTTTAATTCTTTCCTTTTGGCTTGGTCAGAATCCCCAGAAATAATTTTACCAAGGTTTTGCTTGAAGGGTGAAGGCTTGACTGCCAGCACTTTGAGGAGCTGAGTGGGGAAAGGGGGCTAGACAGTTTTAGCATCCAACATGACAATATTCACTTAAAGCCTTTACTTTCAATAAGGAACCCCAACCTCAAAATGCCTGGTGCTTCCAGCCAAAGACCCTATTTTTGATTCTTTTCAAAGAATAAGTTTCCAGTTTTTTTGCCAATGTGGTTGGCGGGGGAGAGAAAATTGTTTGATATATGGAATGGGGGAAGAAATGGCAGAATCCCATCCTTCTTAAATAGACTGACACTCAATGATCCTTATTTTAGTACTGCCACTTCCAGAAGTATCTGGTGCCACCATTTCCCAAGTCTTTGGAGGGAGGGATTCAGGAGTATACATCGGGTTGGGTTTTAGATTTTTTTTTTTTACCATTAGCTCAGAAATCAGTTTTCTTGAATCTGCGAATTCATTTACCATTCCCCATTTGCTTTCCTGCTTCCAAAATTTTGTTGCTCTTGGCTCCTACCTGTTTTCCTTGTTCAAGGATTTATGGTTGGAAAAAATACTATTGTCATTTTAGTAAGGTTTCAGGAAAAAAAAAGCTAAAATAGACACAGATGTTCCATCCGCTATCTTCACAAGAACCCCCCTCCTTTTTTTTTTGTAGAGATGGGGTTTTGCTGTATTGCCAGGCGGTCTTGAACTCATGAGCTCAGGTGATCTGCTGACCTCAGTCTCCCAGAATGCTGGGATTACAGGCATGAGCCACCATGGCTGGCTGGCTTCTTTTTTTTTTTTTTTTTTTGAGATGGAGTCTTACTCTGTCACCCAGGCTGGATTGTAGTGGGACAATCTCGGCTCACTGCAACCTCCGCCCCCTGGGGTTCAAGCTATTCTCCTGCCTCAGCCTCCCAAGTAGCTGGGATTACAGGCACCTGCCACCACGCCTGGCTAATTTTTGTATTTTTAGTAGAGATGCCGTTTCACCATCTTGGCCAGACTGGTCTTGAACTCCTTACCTTGTGATCCACCCGCCTCAGCCTCCCAAAGTGCTGGGATTACAGGTGTGAGCCACCATGCCTGGCCTGGCTGGCTTCTTTTTCTATTGTTATTGTTTCCTACTGTCCTCTTACTACTGATAAATCCAGCACGTCCCAGAATCAAGCATCACCTCCTTTGGGATACATCCCCTGAAACTGGTCATCACCCTAGGCACAGATGACAATTCCTCCTCCTGTTCTGTCACTGAAACTTAATTAAGTACTCACCAGCTCTTTCTGCAATTGTTTGATTATTTTCTTTCTGGCCTGGTGCGGTGGCTCATGCCTGTAATCCCAGCACTTTGGGAGGCCGAGGCGGGCAGATCATGAGGTCAGGAGTTTGAGACCAGCCTGGCTAACACAGTGAAACCCTGTTTCTACTAAAAATACAAAAGTTAGCCAGGCGTGGTGGCATGCGCCTGTAATCCCAGCTACTTGGGAGGCTGAGGCAGGAGAATCTGGGAGGTGGAGGTTGCCTTGAGCTGAGATTATTTTCTTTCTTTGCTATAAGTCTGTGAGAAAGACGTCTGACTAGTCTCCAGTATCTATTAACAGAACTCCAAGAGTTTTAGCTGACACATAGCAACCCATCGAGAGACTATATTCCCCAGCTTCTCTTGCAGCTAATTGTGGTGGCCATGACACTAAATTTGGATCAACGGGATATAAGAAGGATTGTATGCAGTCTGACATTCATCTACATGAAGAAGTCAATTGCCCACACTTCCTCTTTTTCCTTCCTGCTTGCTAAGAAATGAAAATGACCAGAGAACCCTAGAAACTGATGTTGAGGCAGAGCCCCCTGATTATCCAGGACCGCTCATTCTGAACTACTACTTTTTTCTTTTTTTTTTGAGATGGAGTCTCTGTTACCCAGGATGGAGTGCAGTAGCATGATCTCAGCTCACTGCAACCTCTGCCTCCTGAGTTCAAGCAATTCTCCTGCCTTAGTCTCCCAAGTAGCTGGGACTATAGGCAACTGCCACCATGTCCAGCTAATTTTTGTATTTTTAGTAGAGACAGGGTTTCACTATGTTGGCCAGGCTGGTCTCAAACTCCTGACCTCAAGTAATCCACCCGCCTGAGCCTCCCAAAGGGCTGGGATTACAGGCATGAGCCACCGCACCCAGCCTCTGGACTACTATTATAAGAGAGAAATAAAGCTCTACCTTATTTAAGTTGCCATATCTTGGCAGTCTATTATAACAGTGTAGCCTGGATTCTACCCAGTACAGAGACTGTATGGACCTTGAATGTGAGATTATAACTTATTTATTTTATCTTTAGTGCCTGGCATATATTTAAGGTAAATAAACGCATGGATTTCCACAAGTAAATCCTTGTCTTGATTAATTTCATCTTCTCCAGGAAAAAAAAAATGGGACAGCAGTTAAGGTTTGGAAAGTTATTTCATAGTACTTATGAAGCTTTAGGACATCACATTCAGTATGTGCCCAGCTTTGCCTAATACCCAGCACTTCTTATCTAACAAGGCTAACCATTTCACAGAAGTTTATCCACTTCAGTGTTAAAGTTCATTGCTGTTACTAAGTGTAGCAGTGTAGTCACTGAGTATTGCACAGAGGGGAGGGTTATTTGTTACTGATGCCACGGGTGTTTGCTGACAGTTATCTGTATTGCTACTA
Organism: Theropithecus gelada; assembly: GCF_003255815.1. NCBI lineage: Eukaryota > Metazoa > Chordata > Mammalia > Primates > Cercopithecidae > Theropithecus > Theropithecus gelada. The sequence goes on along the minus strand of NC_037682.1, from coordinate 99,624,526 downwards.
TTGTGTAAAGCTATTTCTCCTTTTGTTTTCAGAATATAGCAATAAAATAATGGTTTGGGTGAACATAATAATTAACTTGGGTGGATGGGAAGTTGAGTTGTATGCAAACCAAAATACTTCTCAGGACAGAAATCATACAAAATTCTAGCTTGCCCTCTGGAGACATACACACACACACACACCCCACCCCCCCCCCCACACACCCATACATCATGCCATTAAAACTTGTTTCAACCATGACAAGAAGATGGGCATAGCAGAAAGAGCATTGAAAATGTTCAGAGAACTGGGTTATTGTGCAAACCAATAATAAACTATAAGTCCTTGGGCAAGTAACAGCCTCTATGGACATTAATTATATTATATAAGAAATGAGGCTGAGTGTTGGTGGCTCATGCTTGTAATCCCAAAAGGCCGAGGCAGGAGGATCGTTTGAAGCCAAGAGTTACAGCCTAGGCAACAAAACAAGACCCCATCTCTAAACAAGCAAACAAACAAACAAATAACAAAAATTAGCCCAGGAGTTCCAGGATGCAGTGAGCTATGATCATGCCACTGCACTTCAGCCTGAGTGACAGAGCAAGAACCCCTCTCAAAAAACAAATAAACCAAGAGACTATTGTTTTAGATTGTCTCTCTGCTCCTTCCCAGTCCGATGGCTGTAGTTACTTACCTATCAAAATGGCCAAAATGTTCACCACAGTGTGGTTGACCTCTGTAGTTTTCTCATGTGTCCTTTCTTCTTCACTTGGACTTTGTTTTCAATTTACCTCTTACTCTTTTTCCTCTCTTCCAAAAGTTCTCTGCTATACAATAATTATACTTTCTATTCCATTTTTGATTATCTTTTTAGCATCTACCCATCTGTTCTATCAAATGTCAGTCTTTTTTTTTTTTTTTTTTTTGAGATGGAATCTCTCTCCGTTGCCCAGGCTGCAGTGCAGCAGTGCGATCTCGGCTCGCTGCAACCTTCCCCTCCCAGGTTCAAGCAATTCTCCTGCCTCAGCTTCCTCAGTAGCTGGGATTACAGGTGTCTGCCCTCACACCCAGCTACTTTTTGTATTTTCAGTAGAGACAGGCTTTCACCACGCCAGGCTCGTCTCCAACTCCCGACCACAAGTGATCTGCCTGCCTCAGCCTCCCAAAGTGCTGGGATTATAGGCATGAGCCACTGCGACTGGCCCAAATCTGTCTTAAATTTCCCCTCCTATTAGCTTCATTAAATTTTGCTTTCTTAATGCCATTGCCTTTCTACAGTCTTTTATATCTAAGAAATCTAAAATTATGATCATTTGTCCATTTGCTCCTTTATCTTTCATCCAGATTTACTAGTGATTCTCATCGGAAGGCTTTGTGCTTAAAACAAGTGCTAATAGTTTATATGATCTGTGTAAAAATATGACAAGTGGCTAGAAGTCAGGCAAGAAGATAAATCTTTTAATTTTGAATGAGGGGACAAAAAGTAGGGACTCTCAAGAGCTATTAGATCTCTACCTAAAATATAGTAATCAAGTATTTAAAAAAGGAGAGTTGAGGAAATCATCCAGAAGCATCACTAACACATAGAGAATCAGATGAGAGAATAAACTGCAAAGGTCCTCAAATATATTCCTAAAATTTAATTGCCTACACTTTTTCTTTAAAGTATCAGTTCCTAACGTGTGTTTTGCAGAACACTAGTACTGCAAAACACTGTGTAATAGGACTGTGGGTTGGGAAACACCATATCTGCCTTGGGGGTTCACAATGTGTATTAGTAGATTAAAAGTCCTCTGAGAAGTCCTGCAATGACCCAGCATTTTCAAAACTATTTGATCAAGAAACCCTTTTCTCAAATTACATCTATTAATATCATGTTGAAAAATGCTACTGTAAAGAAGAATGATAGGCAATGCCTATAATTTGAGAACATATACTCTGTCTTCATAATGCCTTCTCTTATAGCTAGGAACTTCTTAGTATCTACCTAACTTAGGTAGATTGTGCGAGGTGGAATTTTTTTTTTTTTTCTGAGATGGAGTCTTGCTCTCTCGCCTGGCTAGAAGGCAGTGGCGCGATCTTGGCTCACTGCAACCTCTGCCTCCCGGGTTCGAGTGATTCTCCTTCCTCAGTCTCCTGAGTAGCTGGCATGATAGGCACTTGCCACCACGCCTGGCTAATTTTTTGTATCTTAGCAGAGACAGGGTTTCACCATGTTGGCCAGGATGGTCCCGATCTCCAGACCTTGTGATCCAACCACCTCGGCCTCCCAAAATGCTGGGATTACAGGCATGAGTTACTGAGCCCAGCCGAGGTGGTCATTTTTAAAGCAAACTTCCCTGAATCATATATTACCAGAATTGATTAACAGTTACTGACATTTAGAGGCAGATTTATTAGAATCATGAAGTATAAGCTTGTAGCAATTTTGCTTTAGAAATAATTAAAATAGGCGGGGCACGGTGGCTCACGCCTGTAATCCCAGTACTTTGGGAGGCTGAGGCAGACGGATCATTTGAGGTCAGGAGTTTAAGACCAGCCAGGCAAACATAGTGAAACCCCATCTCTATTAAAAATACAAAAATTAGCCAGGCGTGGTGGCGTGCGCCTGCAGTCCCAGCTACTCTGGAGGCTGAGGTAGTAGGATTGCTTGAACCGGGAGGCAGAGGTTGCAGTGAGCCGAGATCGTGCCACTGTACTAGAACCTAGGTGACAGAGTGTGACTCATCTAAAAAAAAAACTAATAATAATAATAATATTGCTTAAATTATATCTGATGATGTTCCCTGGTGTGTGTGTGTGTGTACCTCAGTATCACTTAAGGGGCTTACCTTTCTTTGCCACTGCTTGACAGAGCAGGCCAGAAGAAAGCAAATTCCCTCTAAATCAGTCAGGATACAAATAACTGGCTCTTTACAAATTAAAATAAATATTTTTGGACAATTTCAAGAAATTCCTCTTCAAACTTTTAAGTCACGTTGCTATGGAAGGTAAATTATCAAAAAATCATTGCATGCTAGCCAAATTGACTGACAACGCCTGGAAATTTCCTGTCTCTCGGACTGAGTAAAGCACTTTTCTTCCCACAAATCTTCACTGCAGTGCTCCATGGACTCACAACCATATCTCTAACTTTTTCTAGCCCTTGTTTTCAAAGCTCAACATGAAGCCAGTGAGTCAGAATAGGTGGTCACTGCTGTGGCATGATGAGAGAAAATGCCAACACCCATCGGCCACATATGAATACTTCTGCAACAGGGAAATGTTATTTCGAGATGAAATAAATACTCTAGGCAGGTCTGTCATTACATTCTTTTCTTTTCTTTTCTTTTCTTTTCTTTTCTTTTTTTTTTTTTTGAGATGGAGTCTCGCTGTGTTGCCCAGGCTGGAATGCAGTGGTGCGATCTCGGCTCACTGCAAGCTCCGCCTCCTGGGTTCATGCCATTCTCCTGCCTCAGTCTCCAGCTGGGACTACAGGCACCTGCCACCACGCCCGGCTAATTTTTTTTTTTTTTTTTTGGTATTTTTAGTAGAGACGGGGTTTCACCGTGTTAGCCAGGATGGTCTCGATCTCCTGACCTTGTGATCTGCCCGCCTCGGCCTCCCAAAGTGCTGGGATTACAGGCATGAGCCACCACTGCCGGCCACATTATTTTCAACTATTAATAATTTTGTATGTCTTGGTTGTTCAGCTACTTCTCTCTCTCTCTCTCTTTTTTTTTTTTTGACAGAGTCTCACTCTGCCGCCCAGGCTGGAGTACAGTGGCACCATCTTGGCTCACTGCAACCTCCACTTCCCGGGTTCAAGTGATTCCCCTGCATCAGCCTCCGAAGTAGCTGGGATTACAGGTGGACGCCACCATGCCTGGCTAACTTTTTTCTATTTTCAATTTCACCATGTTGGCCAGACTGGTCTTGAACTCCTGACCTCAGGCAATCTGCCTGCCTCGGCCTCCCAAAGTGCCGGGATTATAGGCATGAATCACCCATGTCCAGCCACTTCTCTCTCTTAAGCTAAGATAGAACATTAAGGAATGGGGCTGGGCTTGGTGATTCATGCCTGTAATCCGAGTACTTTGGGAGGCCGAGGTGGGTGGATTGCTTGAGCTCGGGTGTTTGAGATCAGCCTAGGCAACACAGCGAGATCCCATCTCTACCAAAAATACAAAAAAAAAAAAAAATAGCCAGGTGTGGTGGTGTGTATCTGTGGTCCTAGCTACTTGGGAGGCTGAGGAGGAAGAATCAGTTGAGCCTGGGAGGCAGAGGCTGCAGTGTGTTGGGGGTTGGGGGAAACAACATTAAGAAATGGCTTTTCAACTGAGATGTAGGGAGAGTAAAAGGGGAGGATAAGTCAAGGTTTTACTATCCAAAAACATAAAGAAAGGTGGGAAGGTCCCACATGCCCCAGGAGTGAGCTTTACCTATTTTACAATTTTGCCTGTGGCTGGCCCAGGGCCCTCAGACATTTGGTGTACAATATTTAGTTTACTTCAGGGTGTATTAATCACCTACACAGACTAATGCAACACTGAGGTTGTGGCTATATACATGCTAAACCAATTAATTTATTGGAGAAGAAAAGAAAGAAAAATAATCACAGGTTTTCAAATGTCTGGCTAGTTTCTAGACTAAACTGATGATACAACCACACAAAATGTTCTGAGTGCTCTGAGTAGACACTGAAAATAATCTTTTTCTCCTTTTTTTTTTTTGGGACAGGGCCTCTCTCTGTTGCCCAGGCTGGAGTGCAGTGGCGCAGTCATGCCTCACTGCAGCCTTGGCCTTCAGGACTCAAGCGATACTCTTACCTCAGACTCCCAAGTAGCTGGGATTACAGGGGCACACCACCATGCCCGCCTAATTTTTTTATTTTTTTGTACAGACGAGGTCTCACTATGTTGCCCAGACTGGTCTCAGACTCCTGGGCTTAAGAGATCCACTCGCTTTGGCCTCTCAAAGTGTTGGGATTACAGGCATGAGCCACTGTGCCCAAAAATGTCTGGCTACGCAGATTATCTTTTGGCACTCTGGTGCACTTGTTAGAAATGATGCTGTCTCATTCTTTTTCTTTTCTTTTTTTTTTTTTTTTGAGACGGAGTCTTGCTCTGTTGCTCAGATTGTAGTGCAGTGGCGTGATCTCGGCTCACTGCAACCTGCCCCTTCTGGGTTCAAGCAATTCTCCTGCCTCTGCCTCTCGAATAGCTGGGATTACAGGTGTGCCCCATGCCCAGCTAATTTTTGTAGTTTTAGTAGAGACGGGGTTTCACCATGTTGACCAGGCTGGTCTCGAACTCCTGACCTCAGGTGATCTGCCCGGCTCGGCCTCCCAAAGTGCTGGGATGACAGGTGTGAGCCACCACGCCCGGCCATCTCATTCTCATATACCATTTTACTCTCAAACACCATAAAATAGACACTTTGGAGGTGACTGCTCATTTTCCTTGTCTGTGAATTTCTCTTTCCAAAAAAGGGGACCTGTACAGATACATTTACATTATCTGACCCATAATACCTACTTAGCATATTTATGTTATAATACATTTGTATTATATGTATGTGTAACTCAATAACCTGACTGCAGGGGAGCTGATTCACTAGCTAGATAAGTAGTCAATGAGATATTTTTTCTTTCAAGAGTTTGAATAAGAGGCTCAGAGACTGAAAGTTGAGAGCCAACAGAGTTGGAGAATGGAAATAGACTAGAGGGGAAGTCCACAAACTCTTGTTTTAAAATTTCCCATACTTCCTAGCCGGGCATGGTAGCAGGTGCTTGTAATCCCAGCTACTCGAGAGGCTGAGGCAGGAGAATCACTTGAACACAGGAGGCAGGGCTTGCAGTGAGCCGAGATTGCGCCACTGCACTCCAGCCTGGGCGACAGAGCAAGACTCTGTCTCAAAAAAAAAAAAATAATAATAATAATAATAATTCTGTACTTCCAAAAACCTGGATGTTCAGTGAGCTTTTGCTTTCATGAAATCTGTATCGTTTATAATTTGCATAATTTATTCCCTATTACTTAAACTAATTTGGGCCAGGTGCAGTGGTTCATGGCTATAATCCCAACACTTTGGGAGACCAAGGAGGGAGGATCACTTGAAGCAAGAAGTTCAAAACCAGCCTGGGCAATATAGTGAGACCCTGTCTCTACAAATTTTTTTTTTTTTTTTTTTTTAATTAGCTGGGTGCCGTAGCATGTGCTTGTAGTCCTAGCTACTCAGGAGGCTAAGGTAAGAGGATCACTGGAGCCGAAGAGTTTGAGCTGCAGTGAGCTGTGATTGTGCCACTGCACTTCAGCCTGGGCCACACAGCAAAATTGTCTCTAAAAAATAAATAAATAAACGAATTTGGCTAGATTTCTACTACTTACTACACAATTTTAACTAAGACATTATATTACCTGATAACACAATTATAGCTTACCTTTCTATTAATAACTTGGAACTACAGTAGACTGCAGTGATTATGGTAATCTCTGCTCTGTTACCTATGCAATTATGAACCCACCAATCATTTTCTTCTTTTTTTTTTTTTTTTTTTTTTTTGAGATGGAGTCTCACTCTGTCACCCAGGCTGGAGAGCAGTGGCGCAATCTCAGCTCACTGCAACCTTGCAAGCTCCACCTTCTGGGTTCAAGGGATTTTCCTGCCTCAGCGTCCAAGTAGTGGGGATTATAGGCATGCACCACCATGCCCAGCTAATTTTTTTTTTGTATTTTTAGTAGAGATGGGGTTTCACCATGTTGGCCAGACTGGTACCAATCATTTTCTACTGAAGGAACAAAAAATCGTTTTCTGTTGAAGGCCATGAACCACAGTGAGGGAGCTGAGAATCAAATGAGAGCCTTTTTAAAAAGAAACAAAACCAAAAACAACTAATTTAGTTTAGAGATTTAAAAAAGTATCTTAGGAAGAAATTTAAAATGTTAGTATTGCTTGCTTTTAAGATTAAGAACAGAGTACATAAATGAAATCACTTTGAAACATTAACTTTATATGGATGTTTTGAAGAGGCAGAAGAGAAAACAGACACATGCGGGAGCCAGGGGGAGAAAAGAAGATAAGCTACTGGGATAAGGGAAGATGAGCTAAAAGGAAATGGAAGAGTAAGAGACACATTAAAATAAAAATGAGGGGGAGGAACAGAGGATGAGAGTAAACTATGAGTATGGAGAGATGAGGAAAGGGGTAAAGAAAAAATAAAAATAAGCTGGAGGAGGGCTAATGTCAGAGGCGTTCGAACCAGAGTGACTCATTTTGAGCGAGGGCTAGGAAAACGATGCCGTGGCCAGGTGCAGTGGCTCGTGCCTGTAATCCCAGCACTTTGGGAGGCTGAGGTGGGCGGGTCACTTGAGGTCAGGAATTCCAGACCAGCCTGGCCAACATGGTGAAACCCTGTCTCTTCTAAAAATACAAAAACTAGCTGAGTATGGTGGCACACACCTGTAATCTCAGCTACTTGGGAGACTGAGGCAGGAGAATTGCTTGAATCCAGGAGGCAGAGGTTGCAGTAAGCCAGGATGATACCACTGCACTCCAGCCTGGGTAACAGCGAAACTGTCTCAAAAAAAAAAAAAAAAAAAAAAAAAAAAAGAGGCCGGGACTTGCTCGGCTGCATTCCCAGAAAGTTAGGCATTCCTAGCCTCTAGATGTTTGTGGCTAAGGGAATAAATTAATAATGTTTGCTAAACAGACCCAGACTTGGGAGTGTCCAGATATTCCAATATCTGGAGAACAAAGGCATTCCTAATTTTGCTTTAAAGATAATAATATCGATTCTTGCAAAATATAGTAATTAAGAAAATTAATCCTTTATCACAAACCCTTGTAGCAGAGGATATCTCCTCATATATACACAAGCATTGTACCTAGGGTGGATGCGTTCCTCCTCCTACTTTCAGGCACGTCCTACTCTGTCTATGTAGTAGCTGTTCTTTTACCACTTTACTTTCTTAATAAACTTGTTTTTATTTTGCACTGCAGACTCGCCCTGAATTCCTTCTTGTGCGAGATCCAAGAACCCTCTCTTGGGGTCTGGATTGGGACCCCTTTCCTGTAACAGTAAGACACCTGGCAAGGAGAATGATACATAGCATAAGAGGAGCTAGGTTAAAAAACATGGAGAGGCAGGCAGAGGCCGGGTAGATTTAGCGGTAATAGTTAGGGGTCGCTCCCAATTTTGTGGGGGAAGGGGAAGGGAGAGGAGGGAGGCTGTTTTTTTTTGAGACGAAGTCTCGCTCTTGTTCCCCAGACTGGAGTGCAATGGCATATTCTTGGCTCACTGCAACCTCCGCCTCCCAGGTTCAAGCGATGCTCCTGCCTCAGCCTCCCGAGTAGCTGGGATTACAGGCGCCTGCCACCACACCTGGCTAATTTTTGTATTTTTAGTAGAGATGGAGTTTCACCATGTTGGCCAGGCTTGTCTCGAACTCCTGACCTCAGGTGATCCACCCACCTCAGTCTCCCAAAGTGCTGGGATTACAGGTGTGAGCCCCCATGCCCGGCCTGAGGCTGTCTCTTATAGCACTTACTGTTTACAGCCCTTAACTAAGTTAATTAATTGGTTAAGTTTGTCTGTAGGTCTTCTATTGCTACAAACCTCAAGTATTTAGTGGTTCTGCTCAAAGAATATGCTAAGGCAACTTATCAAGGGAGCTATTCCCAAATTATACTCCTTAGAGCACCGGTTATCATAGATTTTCTTTTTCTTCTTTTTAGAGACAGGGTCTAGCTCTGTCACCCAGGCTGGAGTACAGTGGCATGATCATAGCTCACTGAACCTCGACCTCCTGGGCTCAAACCACCTTCCTGCTTCGGGCTCCTGAGCAGCTGGGGCTGCAGGTCCATGCCACCATGCCCAGTTAATTAAAAAAAATTTTTTTTTGGTTAGAGACAGAGTCTTGATATGTTCTCTATGCTGGACTTGAACTCCTGGCCTCAAGTGATCCTCCTGCCTCAGCTTCCCAAAGTGTTGGGATTACAGACGTTGAGTCACCGCACCCAGCCTAGATTTTCATATTTTAAAAATAGCCTCTAAAATAAGTTGGGAAATACTAGGTTAATCAAAGTTAAACAGGTTTCTTTGCTGCAGTACTTCTTTGAGCCTTTCATATGAATTTTAAGAGAGTGCCATATGGAATACAGGGATTTCCAAACTTACTTGATCACAGAATGCATCTTTTAAAAAGAATCACAGGCTGGGTGTGGTGGCTTACGCTTGCAATCTCAGCACTTTGGGAGGCTGAGGCTGGTGGATCACTTGAGGTCAGGAGTTCGAGACCAGCCTGGCCAACATGGTGAACCCTCGTCTCTACTAAAAGTACAAAAATTAGTTGAGCATCGTGGTGGGCACCTGTAATCCCAGCTACTCAGGAGGCTGAGGCAGGAGAACCGCTTGAACCTGGGAGGCAGAGGTTGCAGTAAGCCGAGATTGTGCCATTGCACTCCAGCCTAGGTGACAAGAGCAAGACTCCGTCTCAAAAAAAACAAAACAAAACAAAATAAAAAAGAATTACAGGTGAGGCACAGTAGCTCATGCCTGTAATCCCAGCACTTTGGGAAGCCGAGGCGGGCAGATCACTTGAGACCAGGAGTTTGAGACCAGCTTGATGAAACCCCCATCTCTACTAAAAATACAAAAATTGGCCGGGTGCCGTGGCGCGTGCCTGTGATCCTAGCTACTCGGGAGGCTGAGGGAAGAGAATCGCTTGAACCTGGGAGGCGGGGGTTGCAGTGAGCCGAGATCGTTCCACTGCACTCCAGCCTCAGGTGACAAAGTGAGACTCCATCTCAAAAGAAAGAAAAATGTATATATATAATCACAGGAATGAGTTTTCTGCAGAGCACTCCTTGAGAACACTGCACGAGGAGGACATTAACACTCCAAAGGCCAGGCAACGTCAGATAAAAGGCCAAACCTGGTTCAAAGCCTAGAGGTTTCCTATTCCTATAGCTAACATCGCTATGTATTTATCTCATATTATAGTCATATAACTTTAAATGCTTTTTATGGGAAAAGTTCAAAATTTCTATTCTTACCTTTAATGCTCTCCGTACACCTAGCTCTTCCAATATATTTATCCTTATTAACACTATATTAAATAATATTCTCGTTTCCTCTACTGCTAACCTAATCCCAGCACTTTGGGAGGCTGAGGTAAGAAGATCACATGAGCCCAGCAGCTGGAGACCAGCCCGTCCACCATGGTGAAACCCCATCTCCACTAAAATTACAAAAAGTAGCTGGGTGTGGTGGCACACACCTGTAGTCCTAGCTACTCGGGAAACTGAGGCATAATAATTGCTTGAACCTGGGAGGCATAGGTTGCAGTGAGCTGAGATCTGGCCACTACACCCAGCCTGGATGACAGAGCAAGATTGTCTCGAAAAACAAAAGAAAACCAAAAATTATAAAAACATGATTACTAGCTTCCCTCAACATCCACAATGCCAAAGGCATCTTTCCTACATCCTAGGCACATAGTGGCCCAGTCTAAGTGTCTCCTTGTAACTAAGTTCTCCCCAGTCAATTGAGAGCCGAAAGAATCTATACCGTGTTGGCCTTGCTTGCTTAAAAGAAACTTTGCTTGGTTTAGAGCTGCTCTTTCTTCTTCCCCTGACACACAGTGTGCTTACAACCCAGCTTTGCTCCCGTAGATGATGGTAACATCCTAGGCATGGCAGAAAATGAAGGGAGAAGGAACCTAATGATGGCCTGGTGCAGAACCACTCCACCAACTGGGACCACTCTATACACAAGAGAAAAATAAACTTTCATCTTTAATGAAGGCACTGTTATTCTAAATTTCCTTAATATACAAATCTACAGATATGCTCACATATACATTCCTTTTCTAAACCTTTTTCACTTTGATTTTGTCCCTTTTTATTTCAGGCAAGTAGTTATCCTCTATTCTCATGTTACTCTGAACATTGAAAACTAAGGCTGGCCAGGCGCGGTGGTTCAGGCTTGAAATCCCAGCATTTTGGGAGGCTGAGGTAGGTGGATTGCTTCAGCCCAGGAGTTTCAGACCAACCTGGGCAACACGGCCAAACCTTGTCTCCACAAAAAAACATACAACAATTAGCTGGGTGTGGTGGCGTGTGCCTGTAGTCCCAACCACTTGGGAGGCTGAGGCAGGAGAATTGCTTGAGCCTGGGAGGTGTAGGTTGCAGTGAGCCAACATTGTGCCACTGCATTCCAGCCTGAGTGACAGACCCTGTTTTTTAAAAAAAAAAAGAAACAAAGAAAGAAAACAAAGGCTAATCATGATCATAATCATAAACTCACTATCCTATTGTTCTGTAACACATTTACTATGCTCTCAAGCTACCTCATGAGCTGTCTAAGTAGGTTCCTTTTTGTAGGTTTATATCCAATCACCAATAAACCTTCAAATATGACATTTCCCACAAATTCTTCATGATATGATTATGACTAATGACAGGAATACATCTTCATGATATACAGTACCTTTCTACAAAATAAAATATGCAACGGTATCTATTATTCAAAATTAGAATCTGTAATTTCTTGACGAAAGATACAGAATGATTTAATAGTAATTGTTTTAAATGCAATCTTATGGAAAACATTCTGGTAAATGAGAGAAAAGCAAGTATTTGGAGGTAGCTACTGAAATATGTATGTATTTACAAACAGAACTCTGGTAAAGAGCCAAACAAAATAAAGTATGGCTCACTGTCAGTAAACATTCCCTAAATGTCGTTGCATTATAATGCGAGAGTTACTGTTGGGTTTTAATAATGTATATAAAATGAATTATTATTTACATTCTTCTTCAAGGCATTAAAAAACAATCATTTAGGCCAGGCAAGGTGGCTCACATGCCTGAAATCTCAGCACTTTGGGAGGCTGAGGCGGGTGGATCACCTGGGGTCGGGAGTTCAAGACCAGCCTGACCAACATGGGGAAACTCCTGTCTCTATTAAAAATACAAAATAAGCCGGGTGTGGTGGTGCACACCTGTAATCCCAGCTATCCAGGAGGCTAAGGCAGGAGAATTGCTGGAACCTGGGAGGCGGAGTTTGCAGTGAGCCAAGATCGCGCCATTGCACTCCAGCCTGGGCAACAAGAGCGAAACTCCGTCTCAAAAAAAAAAAAGAAAAGAAAAAAAGTTAAAAAACAATCATCTATATCATCTATTTAGCATACAGGTCTTTAAAGTCTAACAAATTAATTATCCTTTAATTTCTTGTCAATAAGTTGACCTACTTTTTTTTTTTTTTTTTTTTTTTGAGACCAAGTCTGGCTCTGTCACCCAGGCTGGAGTGCAGCGGCATGATCTCGGCTCACTGCAAACTCTGCCTCCCAGGTTCAAGCGATTCTCCTTCCTCGGCCTCCTGAGTAGCCGGGATTACAGGCGCACATCACCATGCCCAGCTAATTTTTGTATTTTTGGTACAGACGAGGTTTCACCTTCTTGGCCAGGCTGGTCTCGAACTCTTGACCTTGTGATCCACCAGCCGTGGTCTCCCAAAGTGTTGGAATTACAGACGTGAGCCACCCTACCCAGCCAAGTTGAGCTTTTTTTTTTTTTTTTTTTTTTTTTTTTTTTTTTTTGAGCTCCAGACAAGTCCATAGGGTGTCTCAGAAGGATCTCAAATATACGAAGGCCAAAACACTAAATTCATCTCTTTTACTCTCCAACCTGTTCCTTCTTNTTTTTTTTTTTTTTTTGAGACAGAGTCTCGCTCTGTCGCCCAGGCTGGAGTGCAGTGGCCGGATCTCAGCTCACTGCAAGCTCCGCCTCCCGGGTTTACGCCATTCTCCTGCCTCAGCCTCCCGAGTAGCTGGAACTACAGGCGCCCGCCACCTCGCCCGGCTAGTTTTTTGTATTTTTTAGTAGAGACGGGGTTTCACCGTGTTAGCCAGGATGGTCTCGATCTCCTGACCTCGTGATCCGCCCGTCTCGGCCTCCCAAAGTGCTGGGATTATTACAGGTTTGAGCCACCGCGCCCGGCCAGTTGAGCTACTTTTAAGGAAATAATTAAACACCAAGATTTTACTACCCACGTTTCTTGTAGTTGCAACTCAAAGTAGCTGTTAGAAGTTTAAGACATAAAGGTTTATATTGTATTCACTTCAGAGGGTGGGTCGAGAGCTAACAGTAAATGCTTTTATTCTGAGCCTGATGTATTGCAAAGTTTACCTCTGATTGAGATCACATGTCAAGGAATTGGCAATCAACTTTAGAATGGTAAAACTGGAAGGAATGTTAGAGATCATAATGACTTTCATTTTACAGATGAGGAATCAAACCTTTGAAAAAGTATTTTAATAAAAGGAGGCTTCTTGAAAAGGAAAAACATTTTTCATGGAATTCTAAATGTTGTACAAATCCAATCAATAATCTTTTAACACCTCTCTGAAGGGCTGGCCTTACCATCTTTCCACTTCACACACAGGAAAACTAAGGTATAAGCAAGCTAAGCAGTTCACTCATTATCTCTATGAATCAGCATCATTGCTGGGAACGGAAGCCAAAACTTTGAATGTTGGACCATTCCCACAGATGTAGGCTGATCTCATTCGCAGTGATGCTGGCTGGGGGCGAGGGGAAGCCATGTTTGGGAAGTCCCCTCATGGAACACTGCATTTCACAGAGTACTTGCTGACTAATGCAAAATGCTTCCTTAAATGAGTTCCAATGGATAATGCAGTCTTTAAGAAACAAAACAGTGCAACATGATTTCACCATCTTCCTCTAAAACGAAGTGCCTTTGAATCCTAGACATTTAAAATTTGCTTTAAACCTGCTTCCATCTCAAATATTCAGGAAACGCATATAATTTTATTTACTTTTTATTTACACGAGTCGCCTTTGTGAAGCCCTTCATGTCCCCAGTGAATATTTAGGAGGAGACTATTCATTTGGCTCCCTCCTTCTGTCTTTAGAAATATTATCACCCTGGAACGTTAAGTACTGATCATAAGCAAAATAAAAGTTCCTGGCAAATCTCAATATATGTCTTTTTCCCACCGAACATTACAAACTTCTAAAGACAACTCAACCCTTCACACACACACACCCTCTGCCGTGCCAGTGTCCCTGATGTTGCATCTAGTTAACCTACAAGACCCATTCCCACGGGTCATGACCCAGTATTTCTGATGACCACATTCAGTGCTGTGAGGTGCCCAAACCATTACCGCATACACCTCTCTGTGAACCATGCCCAGTGAGCTCATGCAGGAACCTGGCTTGGAGCGCTCCTTGCAAAAGGATCCATCACGAATCTGGGAACCCTCCCTCTCGGTTCTCCCCGGCCACACAGCGTAGGAGCCGCTGGGTTAGGGCAGGAAAAGGGGCGCCTGCTTGGAGGAGGGTGGTCGGGTCAGGCTGTGCGCAGCCAGGGAAGCCGAGTTTGGGGAGAAGGCAGCCGGGGAGTCGAAGGGGATCAAAATACCCACAGGGGCAGAAAGATTTGGGGAAGAGGGGGCGGCGAGGAAGACCCCAGTTCAGGCGGGAAAGGAAAGATGGAAAGGGGGCGCAGGAAATGGGCGCCAAAGAAAGAAGTGAGAAATTGCGGAGGAGGAAGTCGTCCCTGGAAGAGGAGGGGCAAAGGGGAAGCGAGAATGGAGTGTTTGCACTTTCGAGAGGGAAGGGCCAGAGCCTCCCTCGACCAGGGCCGGCGGGGCGGGCGCCTGGGGAAGAGGCGTCCGGGCGGGCCGAGGGGGCGGCGCGGTGCCCGAGGTCCCCGGGGTCCCTACCTGAACCGCTCCTGTCCCGCCGTGTCCCAGAGCTGCAGCTTGATCCTCTTGCCCGGCTCGATCTCCAGCAGGCGGGAGAAGAAGTCCACGCCGACGGTGGGGTCGCAGGCGGGGGAGCGCAGCCCGGGGAAGCGGCCCTGGGTGAAGCGGTGCAGGAGGCAGGACTTGCCCACGGTGGAGTCCCCGATCACGATGAGGCGGAACTGGTAGATCCAGATGGTCTCCATCGCTCACGTGCCCCGCTGGCTCCTGGGCAGCCCCACCCGCGGGGTAAGTTCGGCGGCGGGAACTGTCCCTTCAGCACCTCGCGGGCGCCGGCCCGCCGCCTTCCAGCATATTCCTGCGGCTGTGGCCGCCGCCTGGTGCCCGCCCTCTCGGGAGAGAGAGGCGGGGCCAGGCCCGGCTAGGGGCGGGGCCTCAGGACGGGGGCGGGGCGGGGGCGGTGGCGCGTGGGAGGGGTAAGCAGGTTTGCTGCCGCGAACTCCCGCCCCTGACCGGCTGCAAATCATTCTCCCTCAACGCTCACTGGGCACCGGGAGGAAAGTGGGCGCGGCGAGAAGACGTGACAGCAGCAACAACCAAGGAAAATGAAGCAAGGTCTCAACTCCGGGAGGGTCAGCCAATGAAAAGTGAGAGTCGTTTTTTTACAGGCGTCAGGGCGGGTTCGTCAGATTAGGGCTTTGATTTTGGAAGTCCCTGAGGCCATAACTTGGGTCACTGCTTTGCTTCCTCTTTTTTTTTTTTTTGTCCCCCGGTCTGGAGTGCAGTGGTGAGATCTCGGCTCATTGCAGCCTCAAGAGATCTGCCCACCTCAGCCTCCCAAGCAGCTGGGACCACAGGTGTGCGCCACCACACCTGGCTAATTTTTTCCTGGGTTAAAAAAAATTTTTTTTGTAGGCGTGGTCTCGCTATGTTGCTTAGGCTGGTCTCGAACTCCTGGGCTCAAGCAATCCATCCACCTCAGCCTCCTGAGTAGCTGGGACTACAGGCGGGGGCCACCACAACCCACTAATTTTTTAAACTTTTGTAGAGATGGGGACTTGCTGTGTTGCCCAGGCTGGTCTCAAACTCCTGACCACAAGCGATCCTCCTGGCTCGGCCTCCCAGTGCTGGGATTACAGGTATGAGCCACCGCACCCTGCTTTCTTGTCTTGATGAGAGCCACCTCCAAGGCTTTTTAAGGTGAAGGAGTTTTGGGCAGGATTGAAATAAATTTGCACAGCCAGTTCTGGATGCTTCTAGCAAGGGCTCTGGCTGTTGCTGCCTGCTCCCACTGTCTGTTCTTCACTGCTATGAGAAGAGTGAGAAACTCGAAGTATCATCCGCATACCCTCTGGGGCCCTCCAACCCTGGGGACAGTGGCAAGAGAAAAAAAAAGCAGGGGAAATGTTGAGATGCTCATGAAAGTTTCAGCTCTCCTTAGTCTCCATTGTTTAAGTCAGAAGGCGAACAGGTGGTTTCTTAGCTCATGTCTGATCAATGATGTAAGCAAACAAAGCAGAACTTAAAAATCTGGTGAGATCTTACTACTTTCTTGTGCCTTTCCTCAAACTGAGTAATAGTGATGTCAAGGTTTATCTTTAAAAAGTTAAACAGTTTAAAAGTGTGTATTTAGGCCGAGCGCGGTGGCTCACGCCTGTAATCCCAGCGCTTTGGGAGGTTGAGGTGGGCGGATCGCCTGAGGTCAGGAGTTCGAGACCAGCCTGGCCAACATGGCGAAACCTCGTCTTTATTAAAACTACAAAACTGGCCGGGCGCAGTGGTTCACGCCTGTGATCCCAGCACTTTGGGAAGCCGAGGTGTGTGGATCACGAGGTCAGGAGTTCAAGACCAGCCTGGCCAAGATGGTGAAACCTCGTCTCTACTAAAAATACAAAAATTAGCCGGGCGCGGTGGCAGGCCCCTGTAATCCCAGCTACTTGGGAGGCTGAGACAGAAGAATCGCTTGAACCTAGGGTGCAGAGGTTGCAATGAGCTGAGATCGCGCCACTGCACTCCAGCCTGGGCGACAAAGCATGACTACCCGTCTCAAAAAAAAAAACAACAAAAAAAAAAAAACAAAGAAAAAAAGAAAGCTACAAAAAGTAGCCAGGCATAGTGGCACATGCCTGTAACCCCAGGTATTTGGGAGGCTGAGGCGGGATAATCGCTTGAACCCGGGAAGTGGAGGCTGCAGTGAGCCGAGATTGCGCCATTGCACTCCAGCCTGGGCAACAAGAGTGAAACTCCGTCCCAAAAAATAAAAATAAAAATAAAGAGTGTGTGTTTACCAAAATAAAATTTTCAATAATTCCACTTTTTCTTGTGCACATCCCAAATTCTGATATCGGTATTCATGCTTATTTCCTTTCCTGTTTTGGAGGAAGAGGTGTTGCTCTGTTTAATCCCCTTCCATTTATGTTTTTGGGGCTTTTCCCCAACAGTTGACTTTTATTTCATACCTTTTATACCTTGAGTCTCCCCTTCTCCAGTGGCTTCTGCTCCTCAGCCTATAAACATGCTTAATTATCTACAATTCTAAAACTAAGCAAAACACCTCTCCATGACGCCTCCCCTTCAGATTGTTGACCTCTCCATCATTCTCCTTTTCAAATATCAGAAATGACGATCTATTATCACTTCTCATCTACCAGTTAGTCTTCAAGGAGGCTTATATACCCTTAACATACTCTCTGTATATACCACTGCTTTTGATAAGACTGTCAGGGACTTCCTGATTATTAAATCCAAGCCCCCATCCCCACCATCCTCACCACCACCCCACTGCACTGTCATCTAACTTTAGTTGTCATTCTCCTTTTTTTTGAGATGGAGTCTCGCTCTGTCGCCCAGGCTGGAGTGCAGTGGTGCGATCTCGGCTCACTGCAACCTCTGCCTCCCAGGTTCACACCATTCTCCTGCCTCAGCCTCCCAAGTAGCTGGGACTACAGGCGCCCGCCACCACGCCTGGCTAAGTTTTTGTATCTTTAGTAGAGACGGGGTTTCACCGTGTCAGCCAGCATGGTCTCCATCTCCTGACCTCATGATCCTCCCGCCTCGGCCTCCCAAAGTGCTGGGATTACAGGTGTGAGCCAGCGTGCCCAGCCTTTTTTTTTTGAGACGGAGTCGTGCTCTGTCTCGATCTCCGCTCGCTGTAGCCTCCGCCTCCTGGGTTCAAGCGATTCTCCTGTCTCACCTTCCTGAATAGCTGGGACTACAGGCATGCGCCACCACACCCAGCTAATCTTTGTATTTTTAGTAGAGATGGGGTTTCACCATGTTGGCTAGACTGATCTCGAACTCCTGACCTCAAGTGATCCGCCTGCTTTGGCCTCCCAAAGTGCTGGGATTACAGGCATGAGCCACCACACCTGGCCGTGACTGAATTTTCTGTAAGCACAACCTGAACACTCTTACTCCTTGGCTTCCACAAAAGCATTCTCTCCTAATTTTCTGTTCTTTTTAATCTTCTTCAATGACTCCTCTTTCTATGATTCATTTCTTCAATACTGAAGATCTTAAGAGATCCATCCTTCATTTCTTCTCCCTCTCCCGCCTTTTTCCTTCACTTTGGGCTTTTTCTGGCAACCTCATGTACTCCGGTGGCTTCAGTTACCCCCTTACCCATATCAAATGTCTTCCCCAATCTCTGCTCTGTATTCAGGACCCGCATTTCCAACTACTTCTCTTAGATGTTGGATATGCATTTCAGACCTAACGTATCTGTGTTGGTTAGGATTCTTTGAAAAAAACTTCAGTTAGGGTGATATTAAAAGATGAGAGCACTTATTCTAAAGATACAGAGTGTTTTTACAGAATCCACAGACAGGAATGATGTTGGCTTCAGAAAGGTATTTGAACCGGGAAAGAGAAAGCTGCCACCGGCCGGGCACAGTGGCTCATGCCTCTAATCCCAGCACTTTGTGAGGCCGAGGCAGGTGGATCACCTGAGGTCAGGAGTTCAAGACCAGCCTGACCAATATGGTGAAACCTTGCCTCTACTAAAAATACAAAAATAAGCCGGGTGTAGTGGCATGCACCTGTAGTCCCAGCTACTCGGGAGGCTGAGACAGGAGAATTGCTTGAACCCGGGTGGCGGAGGTTGCAGTGAGCGGAGATCATGCCACTGTACTGCAGCCTGAGCAACAGAGCAAGACTCCGTCTCAAAATAAATAAATAAAAAAAATAAATAAAAGAGGAAGCTGCAAGAGACTGAGGCAGAATGTCTGTCTCTTTCATCTCCACTTCCTTCTGACGTCTGCTAATTCTTGACTTTCTGCAGGCCCACTTTCTCTGCTGCTTAGTCCATGTTGAAGACTATAGCTGCTGCAGTTTCCTGTTAGATGTCCAGGCACACACAGACACTTATTTTCGTTTCTCTGTAAAGACAACCTAGTTGTCTCAGTTTGGAACAGATGTTTGTACCAAAGAGATACAGTGGGCGTGGTGGCAGGCCATGCAGTAGGTCAATCTGTTTTGATAGGATATATGGAATATTTGCAGTCCTAGATAAAGGGTGGATCAATGGCTTCTCTTTGGATCAAAAATATATTTTCTAGAATGTCAGAAAATGAACTTAGTAGCTTTCTTGCCATGTCTTCTTTTGCTATATTTTATAGGTTGGTTAATGGCTTTTAGTATCTCTGCTAGCTCCCTAGACAAGTGAGGGCTTGTGCTGAATCTAAGCTGGAGGCTGGGGGTTTTTATTGTGTATAGCAGAGAGATGGAATGGATTAAAGGTGGTTGAATGTAGAGCTAAAGATAATTTCATAGATAGCATCCAAGGCAAAACTAATAAAATGGAAAGGAAAGCTGTCAGGTCAACTGAACCCTCTTAAAAGGACTGGGTAGAAGGAGCGGAATATAGCTATAATGGCCAGGTGCGGTGGATCATGCCTGTAATCCTATAACTTTCAGAGGCTGAGGCAGGAAGATCACATGAGCCCAGGAGATTGAGACCAGCCTAGGCAACGTAGTGAGACCTCAATCTCAAGAAGAAGAAGAAAAGGAGGAGAAGGAGAAGGAGGAGGAGGAGGAGGAGGAGGAAGAGGAGGAGGAGAAGGAGAAGGAGGAGAAGGAGAAGGGAAGGAGAAAAGGCTGGATGCGGTGGTTCACACCCATAATCCCAGCACTTTGGGAGGCCAAGGTGGGCAGATCACTTAAGGTCAGGAGTTTGAGACCAGCCTGGCCAACATGGTGAAACACTGTCTCTAGTAAAAGCACAGAAATTAGCCAGGTGTGGTAGCGTGTGCCTGTAATCCCAGCTACTCAGGAGGCTGAGATAGGAGAATCACTTGAACCTGGCCGAGATCACACCACTGCACTCCAACCTGGGCGATGAAGGAGGAGGAGGAGGAGGAGGAGGAGGAGGAAGAGGAGGGGAAGGGGAAGGGGAACGGGAAGGGGAAGGGGAAGGAAGCTATAAGCCAATAGAATGAAAACTGAGGACTCCAGTCCAAAGAAAGTTTTAAATTTAGCCAGTGGAAAAAGCATGGGGATTTTTACAAGGTCCCTGGCCTCAGGAACAATCTAATGATGACACTAAGATAGTTTAGTTTAGACACCACATTGGTAGATTAAGGTAGAATAAAAGCTTCATCCATCTTGGACTCCTTTTTCTCCTTTGCCATATTTAGCCAATCACTGAACATTGCTGCTTTTACCTTAGCGATATTTTTCATATTTGTGACTTTTTCTCAACTCCCCACTGTCAGTATTTTTGTTCAATCTCTCATTGCTTTAGACTGCACTGTTCAGTAGGCTCTGTATTAGTTCCTAGGGCTGCCATAACAAAGTGTATAACAAAGCCACAAACAGAGCAGCTTAAAATAGCAGACATTTATTATCTCACAGTTTGGGAGGCTAGAAGTCCAAAATCCAGGTGTCATCAGGGTTGGTTCTTTGTGAGGGCTGTGAAGGAGGATCTGTTCCATGCCCCTTGCCTGGCTTCTGGTGGTTTGCTGGCAATCTTGGCAACACTTGACTTGTAGATGTATCACTCAATCCTCTACCTCCAAACGGCATTTTCCCAGTCTCTTCCTGCAGTCTTCCCTCTGAGCATGTCTGTGTCTGTGTCCAAATGTCCCCTTTCTATAAGGACATCAATTATGTTGCATTATGGCCCACCCTAATAACCTTATCTTAACTATTTGACTTCATCTGTGAAGACTGTTTCCAAATAAGGTCACGTTCTTTTTTTTTTTTTTTAAGACAGGTTCTCACTCTGTCACCCAGGTTGGAGTGCAGTGGCATGATCTCAACTCACTACAACCTCCGCCTCCCAGGTCCAAGTATTCTTCCGTCTCAGCCTCCCCAGTACCTGGGATTACAGGTATGCACCACCACCCCCAGCTAATTTTTGTATTTTTGTAGAGATGGAGTTTTGCCATGTTGGCCAGGCTGGTCTCAAACTTCTGACCTCAAGTGATCTGCCCGCTATGGCCTCCAAAAGTGCTGGGATTACAGGCATGAGCCTCTGTACCCGGACCCAAATAGGGTCACATTCTGAGGTGCTGGGGCTAGGACTTCAACATATCTTTTTTAGGGGACTCAATTCAACCCAAAACAGCCTCATGTTTAGTTTCTACTTTGCTTCCAGAATTACTTTATTAAACACCTTTGATGATTCCTCATTTGCTGTAGAATAAAATCTAAATGCCTAACCATGTCATGTCCAACCCATCATAAGAGGGCATCCACAGTCTAGTCAGATGATTCTTCTACGTGACATGCTTTTCATGCTATACTTTTTCTTTTTATTCATACTATTCCCTCCTCTCTTTATACCTGTTTTACTATTCATCTAGTCAGCAAATTTCCACTCATCTTTTAAGGCGCAAAACAAATATTTTCTCCTCTTTTTAGTCTTTCTGAACCGTCTCTACCCCTAAGGAGAATTAACTTAACCCTCATCTGTGTTCCCACAGTAGTTAAGGAACGAGTACTTTGTACTTCTCTGATATCACAGATATCAGATATCTCAGATATCAGCTATATATCTTCTCATATATATCTCATATATCTTCTAATATTGAATTATGGCTATTGGTCTGACTATCTCTCCTACTAGATTGTAAGTTCCTCAAGGCCAGAAGGACTTATTAATTCATGGTTATTGTCCCAGCATGCACAATTAGCACATAGTAGATGTTCTTTTTTTAAATTTTTTATTTTTTTGAGACAGGATCTCACTTTGTCTCCCAGGCTGGAGCATGGTGGCACAATCATGGCTCACTCCAGCCTCAACTTCTTGGGTTCAAGCAATCCTTATGTCTCAGCCTCCTGAGTAGCTGCAACCATAGATGTGTGCCACCATGGCTAGCTAATTTAAAAAAATTTTTTATAGGGATAGGGTCTCCTATGTTGCCTAGGCAGGTCTCAAATGCCTGGCCTCAAGCAATCCTCCCACCTTGACCTCCCAAAGTGTTGGGATTATAGGCATGAACCACCACGCCTGGCCAGTAGATGTTCTTTAAATGCTCATTGAGTTGAAATGAACTATGTTAACCATAGTTGTGTATGACCTTGAACTTTTATATGTGCTGTCTGCACACAACCTCATGAGATTTATGACTCATTTGATTAATGTTATGATTATGAAAATGTGCCTTTGAATAATTCATGGAAGAATTTAATTTTAAGTATATTTGTATTATGCATGCTGGGTATAAATACTTTAATATTTTAATTAAAAATATGTTATATTTGTGTTTATAAAAGTTTAAGCTTAAAAAATAAGGCAAGTAGGGCACGTTTAAGAAACCTAGTTAAGCTATTACTCAGGAAATTCTGCTTTAATATGTTTTCTTTAAGAAGAAAGTGAAAATGGCTGGGTGTGGTGGCTCATGCGTGTAATCCTAACACTCTGGTGGGTCAAGGCAGTAAGATTGCTTGAGCACAGGAGTTTGAGATCAGCCTAGGCAACATAGTGAGACCTCATCTCGATAAAAACCTAAAAAAGGCTGGGCGCGGTGGCTCATGCCTATAATCCCAGCACTTTGGGAGGTTGAGGTGGGCAGATCATGAGGGTCAGGAAATTGAGACCATCCTGGCTAACACGGTGAAACCCTGTCTCTACTAAAAATACAAAAAAATTAGCCAGGTGTGGTGGCACGCGCCTGTAGTCCCAGCTACTCCAGAGGCTGAGGCAGGAGAATTGCTTGAACCCGGGAGGCAGAGGTTGCAGTGAGCCGATATTGCGCCACTATGCTCCAGCCTGAGAGACAGAGCGAGACTCTCTCTCAAAAACAAACAAACAAACAAAAAAACCTAAAAACAAAAGACAAAAGCAAAACCAACGAAACAAATAAAAACTCAGAAAACTAAAGTGAAACATGAGAAGTGCTGGAGAGCAGGATCTGGCTTCTTTTTGTTGTACAAAGCCCTGGACCAGGAGCCGGGAGACCCGGGCTCTTGTCCAAGCATTGCCACTACCTTTGGGAAAATTTTGACAAATCTCTTACTCTCTCTGGGTCTCTGTTTCCTCATCTGGACACTAAAAAGGTTGAGCTACAACTGAAAGGGTCGAGTGTTTTTCAAAATGAGAGTTGTT
The DNA here is from genome assembly GCF_003255815.1 of Theropithecus gelada. NCBI lineage: Eukaryota > Metazoa > Chordata > Mammalia > Primates > Cercopithecidae > Theropithecus > Theropithecus gelada. The sequence goes on along the minus strand of NC_037682.1, from coordinate 99,601,286 downwards.
TATTTCTGCTATGCTTTCTGAAGGCTAAAGAAAGCCCCCAAAATACAAAAATAGCCAGCCATGGCGGTGTGCGCCTGTAAGCCCAGCTACTTGGGAGGCTGAGGCAGGAGAATCGCTTGAACCCCGGAGTCAGAGGTTGTGGTGAGCCAAGATTGCGCCATTGCACTCCAGCCTGGGCAACAAGAGCAGAGCTCTGCAAAAGAAAAAAAAAAGCCCCCCAAATCAAACAAAAAAACAGAGATAAGAAAGGGGAATTGTAAAATCAATTTGATGAGTAACCACCAGAATTCAAAACAAAACGTCAGGGTGCATCATAATAAATATGTTTTGTAGATTTTGTTTGTTTGTTTGAGACAGAGCCTTTCTCTGTTGCCCAGGCAGGAGTGCAGTGGCACGATCACAGCTCACTGCAGCTTTGAACTCCTGGGTTCAAGTGCTCTTCCCACCTCAACCTCCCAAGTAGCTGGGACTACCGATGCCCGCTGCTGAGCCTGGCTTATTATTATTATTTTTTGTAGAGACAGGATCTCCCTTTGTTGTGCAGACTTGTCTCAACTCCTGGCTTCAAGCAATTCTCCTGACTCAGCCTCTCAAAGTGCTGGGATTACAGGTATAAGCCACTGCGCCTGGCCTGTTTCATAAAATTTTTGTTTCATTACTATGTGTGTTTGTGTGAATGTGTGTGTATGTATGTACACATGTGTGTGCCATGTCAATAAATAAAATGTATTTACTTTGGATCAAACTAAACAAATGTCAAAACCCAGTGAGCTAGATGATCTCAAATGCATTTTCTGGTTCTGAGATTCCCTTAAAATGTTCAGAAATTATCCATGTGCTCTGTGAATGCTGACACTCATTACCTCTTGAGTCTCATCTTCTACCTTCCCTTTAGTGTCTCCTCAATAACCATACTGGCTTCCTTGATGGTCCTTAAGCATCTAGGAAGGCTGCCACCTCTGAGCTTCAGCAATTGCTATTCCCTCTGGAGCAACTCCTCTCCTTCATCTTTACATGGCTTCCTCCCTTACCTCATTCACCCTGCACTCAAATATCTCCATGAAGCCTTCCCTTCCTACTCTATGTAAAATTACACCTTCATGGCCGGGCGTGGTGGCTCATGCCTGTAATCCCAGAACTTTGGGAGGCCCAGGTGGGTGGATCATCTAAGGTCAGGAGTTTGAGACCAGCCTGGCCAATATAGTGAAATCCCGTCTATACTAAAAATACAAAATTAGCTGGATGTGGTGGCATGCGACTGTAGTCCCAGCTAATTCAGAGGCTGAGGCAGGAGAATCGCTTGAACCAAGGAGGTGAAGGTTGCAGTGAGCCAAGAAGAGTGAAACTCCGTCTCAAAAAAAAAAAAAAAAAAAAAAAAAATTGCACCTTCATGCCCTTCTATGCTTTATTTTTCTCCTTAGCACTTATCATCATGTAATGTAATATGTATTTTGCCTATTAATTTTGTTCACTGTCTGCCTCCGCCAAGATACTGTGAGCTCCATGAGTCTAATTTTTATTTTGGTTTGTTTTATTCACAAATGTATCCACCTGGAATATAGTAGACACTCAAGAAATATTTGTTGAAAATAAATTTAAAGTTTCCGTAAGTTTCCTTCTAGAAGACAAAATCAGGATAACTGACCTTTAAATTAAAAAGATAATGACATTTTATTTCAGACATGAAGATTGAAGATTTTGGATGAGAATTAAAGAAAAAAAATGTAGGCTGGGGGCAGTGGCTTAGGCCTGTAATCCCAGCACTTTAGGAGGCTGAGGCAGGTGGATCATTTGAAACCAGAAGTTCAAGACCAGCCTGGCCAACATGACAAAACCGCATCTCTGCTAAAAATACAAAAATTAGTTGGGCCTGGTTGTGTGCACCTGTAGTCCCAGCTACTTGGGAGGCTGAGGCACAAAACTCACTTGAACCCAGAAGGCAGAGTTTGCAGTGAGCCGAGATTTTGCCACTGTACTGCAGCCTGGGTGACAGAGAAAGACTGTCCCCGCACCCAAAAAATAAAATAAAATGAATAAATATGTAAAAATTTCTGATTTATGGAGAGTGAAGAATGGGTGTTATCAGCTACAATTTTGTACACTGTTTATTAACTGAATGTTTTATAACTTTTTTTTCTACCTACCAAGGGTTACTTTTGATAATAAATTTGATGTCAGAACTGGATATTTTCCTAATGGCTCTACCTGAGAATCATGAGCTAGACTACTGAGGGTCCATATGGAGTGATTAATATCTTCACTATCTTTAATCCCTCTATTCTCACAATCGGGCTGATTAAACTGGAACCAAAGTTGCGATTTGAACTGATTAGCTTGTCTCATCAATCTAATGGGACTGCTTGAGAAGGAAAATTTTCCAGAGTTTATGAATAGAGTGAACTGATATGTAATTTCGTAAAATTAGATGTCATGTTGGAATATATGTTCATGCCATTCTTTTTTTTTTTTTTGAGATGGGGTCTCACTGTGTGGCGCAGGTTAGAGTGCAGCAATGAGATCATGGCTCACTGCAGCCTCAACCTCCGCAGGCTCAGATGATTCTGCTACCTCAGCTTCCTGAGTAGTTGGGACCACAGGTACACACCACCATGCCTGGCTAATTTTTTATATTTTTGATACAGACAGGATGTCACCACGTTGACCAGGCTAGTCTCGAACTCCTGGGCTCAAGCAATCCGCCTGCCTCTGAAACTGGAGGAGTTCCCTTATCCCCCTCACAGGGCATGCGACAGGAATGTGGCTCACTTCTTTAGTGCCCGGCTGCTCAAATCCCTAGGGGAAGCATGTAGATGGGCAGGTACTGGGGAGTGTTTTTGGGCTCCGACCCCACAGCAGCATCTAGGATTGAGTGTTTACAGCTCCTGAAGCCCCAGTGGGCATGTGTTACACTGTGCTCTTTCAGTTTTGCTGTCTGCAGGTGGCTTGTGTTAAGCAGCTCGATTAGACTCTCTGCCTTATCACAAGGGCTTTTCTGTATCCCAGGTTCTTGCCCTAGTGTACTGGAAAAATCGGATCACATGTGGGCTTGGAGGATGGATGCGAGGTTTTATTGAGTTGGGGAAGTAGCTCTCAGTGAGATGGATGGGGAACCAGGAGAAGGATGGAGTGGGAAGGTGGTCTTCCCCTGGAGCTGGGCCACCTAGCGGCTGGGCTCTCCTCCGACCACCTCTGACCGAATTCCACGTTGTCCTGTTGTCGATGGTTGTCAGTATCTGCTGGTGTCTGTTGGTGTGTTCTTCTGCTCCTCTGCTCCTCTCAACATCCAGCCCCTTGTGTGTGTGCCTGCTATGGTCTTGGGTTTTTATGGGCACAGGATGGGAGGCATGGTGGGCCAGAGCGGTCTTGGAAAATTCAACATCTGGGCGTGAAAACAGGAGTACCTGTTCTCACTTAGGTCTGTAGGCACAGACCCGAGGGGGGAGCCCTTGCCAGGGACCCCACCTTTCTCTACCCAGCACTTCCCTGCCCCTCTCCTGTATCACCTCGGCCTCCCAAAGTGCTGGGATTATAGGTGTGAACCACCTTGCCTGGCCATGCCATTCTTAACACTTTAAAATATCACCATTTATGTCTTCACAATTATTTTCTGAGTAGGACAGGCTATCAGAAGTGAATTAGAAGGGGTAAAGGGAATCAGAAGTCAATTTACACTTTAAAAATGTAATAATAATTTTCCAACTTGTGTAGCCATTATTTTATTTTGTCGTATTTGCAGTGAGGGGCATCTGAGTGGTCGTATTTTCTCTATATACTCTTCTGTACTTAAAACATAAGACCCAGGATGGGCATGGTGGGTCACGCCTGTAATCCCAGCACTTTGAGAGGCCAAGGAGGGAGGACAACTTGAGATCAACCTGGCCATCATAACAAGACCTTCCCTTAACAACAACAACAAAACCCTATGGCTATTGCGTTAGTGAAGTCCTTTGTCATCTCTCAATTGGACCAATCGTCAATTCCACTCTCTACAATCCAGTTGTTACCCCCACAATAGGTGAGTTTGGATGCTTGGGGAGTGATAGCCCAATGACCACAACCAAGGAGGATTTAGCAAGGGGATTTTCTTACTTGCAACAAGTAAGGAAAACACTGGGAATAGCTCCCAAAGCAGTATCTCTGCAGGCTAGGGACGGGGTCAGGTTTTACAGGCATAAGGTAAGGAGATGGGATCTGACTGAATCTGGCAATAAGGCGATGCTGGGAAGCATGATCTGACTAGATCCTGCCACAGGGTTACACCAAGGCTTGATCCGATTGGATCCTGCCATGTGGTTTCCAGTTCTTAATTCAGTCCCCGCTTCTTGGTTTGAGCACTTAGGTTCTCCATGTGGCTGCATGTTTTGTTCATGTGGGCATGTTCAGGTTACAGTGACGTGAGGGTCCATGGCAATTGAAAAACAACTCACAACTTTGAACCAGGCCTGGCATGGTGGCTCATGCCTGTAATCCCAGAACTTTGGGAGGTCGAGGCGGGCAGATTCCTTGAGTCCAGGAGTCGGAGACCAGCCTGGGCAACGTGGAGAAACCCTGTCTCTACTAAAAGTACAAAAAATTAGCCAGGTGTGGTGTGGGCTCCTGAGGTCCCAGCTACTCAGGGGGCTGAGGTGGGAGAATCACTTGAACCCAGGAGGGAGAGGTTGCTGTGAGCTGAGATCCTGCCACTGCATTCCAGCCTGGGTGACAGAGTGAGATCCCATCTCGGGGGAAAAAAAAAAAAAGGGCAGGGTACAATGGCTCATGCCTATAATCCCAGCACTTTGGGAGACGGAGGCAGGTGGATCACCTGAGACCAGGAGTTTGAGAACAGACTGGCCAACGTGACGAAACCCTGTCTCTACTAAAAATACAAAAAATTAGCAGGGGGTGGTGGTGGGTGCCTGTAATCCCAGCTACTTGGGAAGCTGAGGCAGGAGAATTGCTTGAACCTGGGAGTCGGAGACTGCAGTGAGCCGAGATTGTGCCATTGCACTCCAGCCAGGGCAACAAGAGCGAAACTCTGTCTCAAAAAAAAAAAAAAAAAAAAAAAAAAGTGCTGAACCAGAACCAGATTGGTCTGGTGCAGCTACACAATGGCTCGTATAAACATCCAGGTGTTTAAATGACCTGAACAAATATGGAAAGAGGGAAAAAATATCTTGAATTGACAGAGTTTAAATCTATAATGCCTGGAAAAAATGTCTTCAATAGCTAAATGTCTTAAATAACTCTAACCACTTATGTCACCAAGTGGAATGGAGGCTGTAGGTAAAGACGAAGTTGAGTTGTAGAAAGATAAAGTTACAGTTCAGTTGCATGCCTGAGGCAGCAGATTGAAGCTATCTTTGCTTGCTACAAGAGGAAGAACTGATCCAAACGATAACTGACATGTAATAGTGATGTAAATATATGTACACTCCAATAAACTGTGCCCATTCATTCAGACAACATGCATGTGAATCTCAGAACTTTTGTGAGAACTATATATGAAAATAGTAAATAAAAAATTATACAGCATAGATGTCTGCATTTAAAAAAATATCATCTCTCTGCAATGCTACTTCTAATATCAGCTGTGGTATTCTTATAATAGGATCTATCTGCCTCTGTCACTTCAGAAGTCGTTCAGACTGGCCACATTTTGGCCAATTCTGCCTCCTCTATATCTTTCAAATCTATCTCCTTTTTGCCTTCTCCAGTACTGTTGCCCTGAGTTTGACCTTTATTGTCTCTTGCTAGAATTGTTGCAAACTCAGTTCCCCTGTTCTTGCCCACTTCCAAAATATCCATTGAAGCACATGAAGAATCTTTCTAATGTATAAACAATCTACTCATTAACTTCTAGCTCAAAATATTTCAACCCTCTCCACCCCTTGTACGTACACACATATTGCTTAAAGAATAAAATTGATTAAGGTGGTATAAAAGATGGTTTGGTCACCATTCAACTTTCTTTCATCTTCTACTTGTTCAAGTTTGCTCTTACATTATAACACAGTATGTGGCTCCTAAGATGCCATCGTCTATCTTGATACATGCACTTGGCATTCATCAGGATTAGATTAGGTTGTGAGTGACAGAAAAAAAAAAAAAAAAGTGGCTTAAACAAGAAGGAAATTTTTTTCTCTTTCATGTAAAAAGAAGTATAAAGTTGAGCCCTCCAGGACTAATAGAGTAGCTGTCTATATTGCTAGACTCTGTCTATATTGCTGCACTGCTGTGTTCTACAAGTGGCTTTTACCTCAAAATTGCTGCTTAAACATCAGCCATCGTATCCACATTCTAGCAAGACAGGGAAGGAGGGGATGATGTGCACATCTTCGTAATGATTCTTACTGAATCTCAGGACTTTTATAAAAACTGTTAAAAAAAGGGAATCTCTCTTGTGGTTGGATCTAGGGTTGTAAGGCTAAAGAATGCAACCTCCTTGGCATGACAGGAGGAGAGCCTGCCTGAGAATGCAACCAACCTAGAGGAAGCACTGCTCTGAAACCCAGGAAAAAAAACTGGCTTCTTGTGACATCATTTCATCCTCCGCATCAAAATACAGCCAAAGAAAGAAGTACTGTTGGATTTTTAACATTACATGAGTGATTATAAATTGAGGCCTTACACAGAAAGACAAGTATCACATGTTCTCACTTATTTGTGGGATCTAAAAATCAAAACAATTGAAGTCATGGAGATAGAGAATAGAAGGACGGTTACCAGAGGTTGGAAGGGTAGTAAGGGGGCAGCGATGGTGGGGAGGTGGGGATGGTTAATGGAAACCAAAAAAATAGGGGCCTGGTGCGGTGGCTCACACCTGTAATCCCAGCACTTTGAGAGGCTGAGGTGGACAGATCACTTGAGGTCAGGAGTTCAAGACCAACTTGGTCAATATGGTGAAACCCTGTCTATACTAAAAACACAAAAATTAGCTGGGTGTGATGGCACGTGCCTGTAGTCCCAGCTACTTGGGAGGCTGAGGTAGGAGAATCACTTGAACCCAGGAAGATTCAGAGATTGCGGTGAGCTGAGATCACGCCACTGCACTCCAGCCTGGGTGACAGAGCAAGACTCCATCCCCCAAAAAAAAAAAAAAAAGTAAGAAAGAATGAATAAGACCAGTATTGGATAGCACAACACGAGGACTATAGTTAATAACAATTTAATTGTACATTTTAAAATAACTAGAAGAGTATAATTGGATTGTTTATAACACAAAGGATAAATGCTTGAGGGGATGGTTGGATACTCAATTTTCCATGATGTGATTATTACGCATTGTATGCCTGTACCAAAATATCTGATGTACCCTATAAACGTATACACCTACTATGCACCCACAAAAATTAAAAATAAAAAAATTTTTAGAAGATAAAAAAATAAGGCTGGGCACTGTGGCTCACACCTTTAATTCTGGCACTTTGGGAGGCTGAGGTGGGCAGATTGCTTGAGTTCAGGAATTCAAGACCAGCGTGGCCAGCATAGCAAAACTCTGTCTCTACAAAATATACAAAAATTAGCTGGGAGTGATGGTGTGTACCGGTAGTCCCAGCTACTCAGTAGGCTGAGGTGGGAGGATTGTTTAGAGCCCAGGAGGTTGTGGCTGCAGTGAGCCGTGATCACACCACTGCACTCTAGCGTGGGTGACACAGCGAGATCCTATCTTCAAAAAAAAAAAAAAAAAAAAAAAGCTGACAAAAAATTTAGGCATTAGTACCTAAGGTGGGTAAGGAAGGAAGTGAGCTGGGCACGGTGGCTCACTCCTGTAATCCCAGCACTTTAGGAGGCCAAGGTGGGCGGATCACCTGAGGTCGAGAGTTTGAGACCAGCCTGACCAACAGGGAGAAACCCATTCTCTACTAAAAATACAAAATTAGCCAGGCGTGGTGGCAGGTGCCTGTAATCCCAGCTACTCGGGAGGCTGAGGCAGGAGAATTGCTTGAACCTGGGAGGTTGAGTTTGTGGTGAGCTGAGATCCAGCCATTGCACTCCAACCTGGGCAGCAAGAGCGAAACTCCATCTCAAAAAAAAAAAAAAGGAAGGAAGTGAAGATAGGAAAACCCTGATAGACTGAAAGTGGTGGTGTCGATGTGTCAATGGATCGGCACTCTTTTTGAGACTGAGCTGTGGCATTGGGCTACTTGAGCAAAGGAGCTGCATGGACAACAAGGAGGCTGAGATCTTAGATTTGTGATTTTGGAAGTAGTACCATTTCTGGTGATGACAATTCCAGGATGTCACTCTAGAAAGTGAGTATCTCAGATGGTGTAGATGAAAAATGTCTATGAAGATGAGGACGTCAAGAAACTGAGAGGCCAGTGGGTTTTATAGTTTCATGTAAATGCCCTTCAGTGTAAATCAATGGCATCATGTCTGAGCATAATTCAGCAAGAAGAGATAAGAGGCTGGGGCCTAGCTAGCTCTCTTCTGGTTTGGCCTTTCCTAGGGATAGATCTTGGCATACACTAGGGGTGTAGACCACTCAGTCAAACTTCCATAAATACTATTTGTCTTACTTTGGATGAGGATTGTGAGTTCAATGTTATTCTCAACACCCGGCACCTGGAGTATAATCCCAGCACTCAAAAAGGTAGGGTCCTAAATTTTTATTTTTATGTATTTATGTATTTATGTATTTATTTATTTTTGAGAAGGAGTCTCACTCTCATCACCCAGGCTGGAGTGCAGTGGCACAATCTTGGCTCACTACAACCTCCACCTCCTGGGCTCAAGCGATTCTTGTGCTTCAGCCTCCCAAGAAGCTGGGATTACAGGCGCCCACCACCCCACCCAGCTAATTTTTGTCTTTTTAGTAGAGATGGGGTTTCCCCATGTTGGCCAGGCTGGTCTCAAAACTCCTAACCTCAAGTGATCCACCCTGCTTGGCCTCTCAAAGTGTTGGGATTACAGGCGGGAGCCACTGCGACTGGCAGGGTCCTAAATTTTAATAGTAAGCTGGGTTGGAGAGAGGATTGACAACCTCATTTGAAGGCTGGCATAGAAGGGCATAAAGGCAGGCAAAGGAAGCACCCTTGGGCAGGGCCTATCCCCTCCTCAGGAGGTACTTTGGGATTCACTATAGCACACAGATGACATCGACCTCAGAGTTTTATATAGTGGAGGATTACTTCAGTAACTTACCCTGAGAAAATTTTAAATCAGGTAAAACCAAATGCCTGTGTCCATCACTCAACATGAAAATACATGTAAGGCTGGGCAAGGTGGCTCACTCCTGTAATCCCAACGCTTTGGAAGGCCGAGCGGGCAGATCACCTGAGGTCAGGAGTTCGAGACCAGTCTGGTCAACATGGTAAAACCCCATCTCTGCTTAAAATACAAAAATTAGCCAGGCATGGTGGCATATGTCTGTAATCCCAGCTACTAGGGAGGCTGAAGCAGGAGAATTGCTCGAACCAGGGAGGCAGAGATTGCAGTGAGCTGAGATCGTGTCACTGCACTCCAGCCTGGGCGATTGAGGGAGATTCTATCTTAAAAAAAAAAAAGGAAAATACATATAGGTAACCCAGTGAATTAACTTGCTTAATTGATAAGCAAGTTAAACTTTGGTTGGTGTCTGTCCTTCAAAAGTAAGAATTTATTTTTAGAACAATTAACTTTTTATTGGTCTGAGACAGAGTCTCACTCTGTTGCCCAGGCTGGAGTTCAGTGGCATGATCTCAGCTCGCTGCAGGCTCCGCCTCCCAGGTTCAAGCGATTCTCCTGCCTCTGCCTCCTGAGTAGCTGGGGTTACAGGCATGTGCCATCACACCTGGCTAATTTTAGTATTTTTAGTAGAGATGGGGTTTCACCATGTTGGTCAGGCTGGTCTCCAACTCCTGATCTCAAGTGATCCACCTGCCTCAGCCTCCTAAAGTGCTGGGATTAGAGGTGTGAGCCACCACACCCTGCCCAATTGACTTTTTAGATGCATTTCCTGTCTGAAAATAGAGATCAGATCAGTGATGGCAGAAACATTAATAGTGATTCACATTTGAGATGATGGTTGTTTTTTGTTGGTTTGTTTTTGTTTTGCGTTATGTCTAGGGGTCTGTTATCTATTCAATTATAAGGAGTATCATGTCATTAAGATGCAAATTAAAAACTAGTGGGGACAGAACATAGTGTGTTTACCTCACTGAAAATTGCTACCTGATTTATCAAAAGACGCTCTCTACCTATCAAAAGGTTATTCACACAAAAAAATACATAAACGGCCATTAATCACTAAAAAAAAAGCCCAGCCTCACTAGTAATCAAATAGAGGCAAATTAAATAAATGACATGCAATTTTTACCTATCAAATGGACAGTTTTGCTGCGGGCGACTAACCTGATGATTGATCTCTCTAGTTTTTCCTTACCTCATGTTTCCCACAACTGAAAATTAAATGACTTAAAGGTTAGAGTATAAATTATCACAGTGAATTTCAAGATTATTAAGGAAAGCCATTTTGTTTGAATTTTGGAACTGTGAAAGTTTTGAAATTTTCCTCTGGTCCCAAACCTAAAACACTCAGAAAATTTTTCTTTACAAAGATGCTAAAAAATCAATATTATTGAGGGAGAAGAAAGATAAAGAATTGGCTCTCTTCCAATTCTAAGCCCTCTCAGACACCAGTTATTTCTGATTGGAAATCTACCAGAGTGTTTGGGATCTATTCATCTTATCAGAGCTAAATGCTTGGACTCTGATTATTCCTTAAGAAATGGCTTAGCTCTTACTACATTTTCTATCAAGCAACATTTCATTAGTAATAGGCAGCCTGAATGTAGCCTTCATTCTTCAATAATGCATCCATGGAGTTACTGAAGAAGAATGCCATCTATTTTTATTAAAAAACATACAGACATGGTATATTATAAAAGAGTCACTATTATTGTCCTCCTGAGAGTTTAATATATTGAACTGTATTTCCCTACCATCCTAAAGATCTCAAAATGGAGAAGAATTTTTTTTTTTTTTTTTTTTTCCGAACTACTTCCTTTCTTCAGGTCTCTTCATATGATAGTATCGGGCCACTAGTTCTTTGAAGTCTTGTGTGGTTATCCTTGCAGCTAGCTCCTCTTGTCCTCCAAAGCTTTTGGGGGCGGTAATGGGGAATGCATCATGGCCAGCTGCTATACCCTTACCTGACCACATCACGCCACACAGGTGCGTAAATTCTCTTCTCAGTGTCACCATTGTTAGCATTTTGCTCTTCTCTTCAACTATACCTCTCCCTACCCACACAATACAATTTTTAGAGCTGTAGGAGAACTTACAGATGATGCAGTTTAGTGATAGCCTGTCATTTTAATTTTTGTTAAAGAGGAACAAAATATGATGAAAATCACAACTGAATCTCCTGCACAATGGAGAACATATTCCAAAGTAAGGGTTCAGACCAAGATACAAAGATTTCAAAGGAGATGTCTCAAACTGGCCATTCAACTCATAAACCCATAACTATATACAGAACATAAAAAATCACCTAGGTTGGGTGCAGTGGCTCAGGTCTGTAATCCCAGCACTTTGAAAGGCTGAGGCAGGTGGATTGATTGAGCTCAGGAGTTCGAGACCAGCCTGGGCAACATGGTGAAAACTGGTCTCTACAAAAAATACAAAAATCAGTCGGGTGTGGTGGTGAGTGCCTGTAATCCCAGCTATTCAGGAGGCTGAGGTGGGAGGATGGCTTGAGCCTGGGAGGTGGAGGTTACAGTGAGCTAAAATCGCACCACTGCACTCCAGCCTAAGTGACAGAGTGAGACCCTGTCTCAAAATAAATAAATAAATAATCACTTATAAAAAGTAATGGGTTGCAATATAAAAAGGCATGAGGCCAAGCGTGGTGGCTCACACCTATAATCCCAGCACTTTGGGAGTCTCAGGCAGGTGGATCACCTGAGGGCAGGAGTTCAAGACCAGCCTGGACAATATAGTGAAACCCCATCTCTACTAAAAATACAAAAAAGTTAGCTGGGCATGGAGGGGGGCGCCTATAATCCCAGCTACTGGGGAGGTTGAGGCAGGAGAATTGCTTGAGTCCGGGAGGCGGAGGTTGCAGTGAGCAGAGATTGCACCACTTCACTCCAGCCTGAGCAAAAGAGCGAGACTCCATCTCAAACAAACAAACAAACAAACAAAAAGGCATGGGTTGCTGGTGACGAGGAGGAAGTTTTGCAGAGAGCTGGTAGTGTTCTGCATGTTCTTTCTCTCCTCGGCAAGGGTACATGCTTCCCATCTCAAGTCCAGGGAAAGAGCCTCAATGGGACCACTCACCAAGGTCAATATGTACCCCCTGCAGTCTCGGGGTGTGTTTAGCTCCACTTAGGAGATCTAAAAAGTGAGCACCTTGCTAGTTATCCCTCCTAATGGAGGAGCCAAGAAGAGATTGCCTATGTGTTGGAACTAACCTGCATTTTTTGTTTGTTGGGCAAAGGATGAGTGAGTGTTTTCTATGGATAGAAGAAAGTCATGCATGTGAAAGAGCCAGCATGGAACTGCCTAAAATTCTGAAAGCATTTCTGGAGCTGTACCACTGGATTCCTGTGGGTGACTGCAGAAGGAGACGCAAACAACCAGCCAGAATACAGAACAGAATACATCTCCTCCTGCTGGGTGTGGGGGCTTATGACTGTAATCCCAGCACTTTGGGAGGCCAAGGCAGGTGGATCGCCTGAGGTCATGAGTTTGAGACCAGCCTGACCAATATGGTGAAACCCCATCTCTACTAAAAGTACAAAACACTTTGGTAGGCTGAGGCGGGCAGATCATGAGGTCAAGAGATGGAGACCATCCTGGCCAACACAGTGAAACCCTATCTCTACTAAAAATACAAAAATTAGCTAGGTGTGGTGGCGCATGCCTGTAGTCCCAGCTACTTGGGAGGCTGAGGCAGGAGAATCACTTGAACCCGGGAGGTGGAGGCTACAGTGAGCTGAGATGATACCATTGCACTCCAGCCTGGGTGACAGAGAGAGACTCCATCTCAAAAAAAAGAAAAAAAAGTCTCCTTCTTTCTTGATAAACTTTCAGTTTGGTGTACCACATTCTCCAATAGTTTCCCACTAAAGGATACATAGCAAGTCATTTTTTGAGAACTTTTGTGCTCAAAAAAAGTCTTTATTTTACTCTTATATTTACTTAACACTTTTCCTGGCTATAGTGTTATGATTGAAAATAATTTTTTATCTGAATTTTGAAGACATCCTTGTATTGTCTCCTAGATTCCCGTGTTGTGATTGAAAATTTCAATGCCATTCTCATTCTTACATGTTTGCTTGTAATCTACTTGCTTGTTTTCCTCTCTGGAAGTTTTTAGGAGCCTTTTAAAAATTTTCATAAAATTTTACAATGTATGCCTTTCTTTTTTATTGTGGGCTCTTTTTTATCATGGAGACTCTAACTTTTGAATTCTGGGATGTTTTGTATTGTTTTTTCTTTGAGAATTTCCTTTTATTTCTTTTTTTTTTTTCCCTTGAGACAGGGTCTCACTCTGTTGCCCAGGCTGGAGTGCAGTGGTGTGAGTATAGCTCAATCTCCTGGGCTCAAGCAATCCTCCCACCTCAGCCTCCTGAGTAGCTGGAATCACAGGTGTGCACCACCACACCTGGGTAATTTTTTTTTTTTTTTTTGTAGAGATGGGGCTTCTACATGTTGGCCAGGCTGGTCTCGAACTCCTGGGCTCAAGTGATCCTCTTGCCTTAGCCTCCCAAAGTGCTGGGATTACGTGTGTGAGCCACCATGACTCCATGACTGGACTATTTCTTAGTCTTTTTTTTTTTTTTTGAGACGGAGTCTGGCTCTGTTGCCTAGGCTGGAGTGCAATGGTGCGATCCCGGCTCACTGCAACCTCTGCCTCCTGGGCTCAAGCAATTCTGCCTCAGCCTCCTGAGTACCTGGGATTACAGGCGTCTGCTACTATGCCAGGCCAATTTTTGTATTTTTAGTAGAGACGGGGTTTCACCATGTTAGTCAGGCTGATCTCATACTCCTAACCTCAGGTGATCCACCGGCCTCAGCCTCCCTAAGTGCTGGGATTACAGGCGTGAGCCACCACGTCTGGCCCCATTTCTTGTTCTTTTCTCTAAATGCCTAAAAGTTGGATGTAATATTTTTTGGATATATATTCTGATTTTCTTTCTTTCTTTTTTTTTTTAAATAGAATTGCTTTATTAATCTTAGAAATCAGTAATTCCAAGGGGTATCTTAACCCTGGCTCATGCTGTCAGCAGTACATTGACTTCTCTCTTCTCTCTGGGAAACTAGTGATGAATGCTGCTTCTCCTCCACAGACCTTCCAAAAAGAAAAGAGCAACTTTGGCAGATGATTATGTTGTATCTCCCATTTTCTGTCTCTCTGTGTTCTTGTTTTACTTTTTGATAGAGCTCCTCAAGTTTATCTTCCAATCTTTCAGTTGAATTTTTAATTTTTGCTGTCATTCTTTAATGTCCAAGAGTTTGTGGGTTTTGTTTTGTTTTGTTTTTTTGATAGGGTCTGGGTCTGTCACCCAGATAGGAGTTCAGTGGCACCATCACAGCTCTCTGCAGCTTCAAGCTCTTGGGCTTAAATGATCCACCCACCTCAGCCTCCCAGAGTAGCTGGGACTACAGGTGTGTGCCACCATGCCTGGCTGATTTATTGTTGCTAATTTTTTAGAGATGGGTCTTTCTAGGTTGCCCAGGCTGGTCTTTAACTCCTGGGCTCAAGCAATCTTCCCACTTTGGCCTCACAAAGTGCAGGGATTACAGATGTAAAACACCACACCCAGCCAGTTTTTTGTTGTTTTTATTGTTGCTCTCTGATTATTTTCTTTTTATACTATGATCTTCTTGTTTCATGATATTAATTATTATCTTCGAAGTTTTCCTTTAGTCCCTGCTTAGTCTATGTTTGCTCTGAGTTTGTTTTGCTCTTTCTGGTGGATTGTTTTGGCTTCTGACTTTCCACAGGATGCTTTAGCTTCCTCAATTCCATGGTCAGTTGCCATGTGTTTGATTACTTTTCTCTTCCAAAATGTGGTTGACATCCTTGTTTACTGTTGTCTTTTCTTCTGTTGTCCTTGTGGGCTTAAGTCTCCCTTTTTTTTCTTTCTTTCTTTTTTTGGTTAATTTGTTTACTGTTACTCACTGAGGTTTTGGAAAGGAACAAATATAAACACATATGCTCAGTACATCATGTTTCAAAATGACTTTTATTTGATGTGTGATGAACTTAGATCTAAGGGAGTGAGGTGAATTGCCAGAGCACCAAACTCTAGTGCGTGGCAAAGCTAAGCTAGTACTTAGTGCTTCTGATTTCAAGTTCAGGGTTATTATTATCAATTTCTGCTTTCCCACTGTTCCCTTTCTACCACTAGCACTTATAACTATCAGGTAGTCTTCCTATGTATTATTTATTTGCTCATTTCCCCACCCCATGTTCCATGCTATATATTATGTAGTCCTGAGACAGTGCCTGACACAGAGTAAGCACTCAGAACTTAATGACTGACTGAATGAATGAAAAGGTAAGTGACCTGTACCTTAGAGTTCCCCTCACTTAGGATTTTGCTTCTGAGAAAGACAGCTTCTCCAGGCGATGGCTGGTGGAAGGCGCACAGACATTTTTTCTTGCCGTTTTGGAAGATTATGCCTAATCTTCTTAATCGAAAAGCAGAAATTGAAATAACTAAATTGAAAAAAAATGTTTTGAGCAGTTCCTCAAAACGTTTTATAAACCTAAGGGTGATTAACAGTATGAAATGAAATATATACACCTATTATATACCCACAAAAATAAGAAAAAAAGAATATAAGATTTGAAGACAGAGGTGGGTTTTAGTACTTGGGTTCAAATCCCAGTTTCTTCACTTACAATTTTGTGCAACCTCTTCCTCCTTTTCAAGTATAGGAAGGTAAAGTATCTGATTTGTAAAGCCCTAGATCAGTGCATTCTTTCTATTTCTGTCTTTTCCCTTCTCATAATTATTCTCCCTTTTTGGAGTTCTGTGGTGTCTGTTTTTAAAGAAAGGAGGTGGCTGGGCATGTTGGTTCACACCTGTGATCCCAACACTTTGGGAGGCCAGGGTGAACAGGATCACTTGAGGTCAGGAGTTTCAGACTAGCCTGGCCAACATGTCAAAACCCTGTCTCTATTAAAACTACAAAATTAGCTGGGTGTGATGGTGCATGCCTGTAATCCCAGCTACTCGGGAGGCTGAGGCTTAAAAATCACTCGAACCTGGGAGACAGAAGTTATGGTGAGCCGAGATCAGGCCACTCCACTCCAGCCTGGGCAACAGAGCGAGACTCCATCTCAAAAAAAAAAGTCGGGTGTGGTGGCCCACGCCCGCAATCCTAGCACTTTGGGAAGTTGAGGCCAGCAGACCACTTGAGGTCAGGAGTTCAAAACCAGCCTGGCCAACATGGTGAAAACCCTGTCTCTATTAAAAATACAAAAAGTTAGCCGGGCATGGTGGTGGGTGCGTGTAATCCCAGCTACTGGGGAGGCTGAGGCAGGAGGATCGCTTGAGCCAGGGAAGTAGAGGTTACAGTGAGCTGAGATTGAGCCACAGCACTCTTGCCTGGGCCACAGGCAAAAAAAAAAAAGAAAAAAAAGAAAAAAAAAGAAAGCGAGGAGGCTTTTCTTTGTTTGTCTGAATGGGTAAGTGCTAATTACATTTTGTAGAACTTGTGTGAGTCTACTCCTCCAAAGTTTAGAAAGATCATAATTGTCTTGGTGTTTTCCCCTAATCTTCAGAGTATGCTGACTATAACGCTTAATGGTGCTTTTATTTTTATTCATACTAGAAAAATTCAGACCTTTAGTGTTTTTGACTAAAGACCATGGGAAGATGGTATAGGAAGTAATTACATTTTACTTTTAGCCCTTGTTTCCAACTGGTCCATTACCTCTTGATAACTTAATAAAGCTAAGAATAAAGTTCTTTTCGTTTATTGAATAACTATTTTTTCTTTTAAGAGTCAAAGTCTCACTCCATCACCCAGGCTGGAGGGCAGTGGCGCATTCACAGCTCACTGCAACTTTGAACTCCTGGGCTCAAGCCATCCTCCTGCCTCGGCCCCACAAAATACTGGGATTAAAGGCGTGAACCACCATGCTCGGCCTAAAAAACTATTTTTTCTGTCCTACAGAAATTATCATTGTTAGTTGAGGTTTTGTTCTGGGAAATACCAGACTATGGTGGAGCTCCCAAAAAGTTTCTCAAAGTTTCGTAAACCTAAGAATCTGTTCCATTGGGTTGCTTTTGGCCTTCAAATGTTTGAATTCATACAGAGCTGTCTAAAGCAGAGAAGTAGGTGACTTAATTTTCCTTCTGCTATTGCAGAAGGATACACATGGAGGCAGTACAGTCTAATGGAGTCTGAGATTTGGAGTCAGCCTGGCATTCACCACCAGGATCTGTTGCGGATTAGCTGTATGATTATGTCCACTGATGCAAGCTGTTAAATCTATACCTCTGTTTTTGCCTATATAAAACAATGTTTTGCGAATTAATAAAAGAATATTGTACATTTGGAAGGGCTAAATTAATTTTATATTAGTAAATATTAATAAATCGCTTCTGAGTGGCAGACGCTTGCAATATATCTCCATCCAGATGTCTTAGAGGTACCCAAACACAAAAAGTTCAATGTAAAATTTGTTATTTTCCATTTTAGATCTGCTCCTCTCCCTACGGTCTTTTTTTTTTCTTTCTTTTTTTTGAGATGCA
The DNA here is from genome assembly GCF_003255815.1 of Theropithecus gelada. Lineage (NCBI taxonomy): Eukaryota > Metazoa > Chordata > Mammalia > Primates > Cercopithecidae > Theropithecus > Theropithecus gelada. The sequence continues at coordinate 99,583,605 of NC_037682.1, read as the reverse complement.
GTCTCGCTTATCACCCAGGCTGGAGTGCAGTGGCACGATCTCGGCTCACCACAACCTCTGTCTCCGGGGTTCAAGCCATTCTCTTGCCTCAGCCTCCAGAGTAGTTGGGATTACAGGTATCTACCACCACACCCAGCTAATTTTTGTATTTTTAGTAGAGATGGGATTTCACCATGTTGACCAGGCTGGTTTCTAACTCCTGACCTCAAGTAATTTGTCCACCTCGGCCTCCTAAAGTGCTGGGATTACAGGTATGAGCCACCGCACCCGGCCCCTACAGTCTTTAAAAGGAATAATTCATCCTTCATGCAGTTGCCTTAGTCAGAAGCCAGAGACTTAGCCTAGATGCCGACATCCTCTCTACCCATGACATCCAGTCAGCAGTAAACTGTGTTGATTCTACTTCCTACATATGTTCAAACTGTGTCCCCTTCACTTCATTCTTAATTCCGACTCTCATCATCTTTTGCCTGGACTATTACAGTTGCCTCCTAATTAGTGTTTCTGCCCCCTCCTGTGTATCACACACATTAGTGACAGAATGATCGTGGCATTCCCATGCTTCCAGGTGCTGCAGCTCCTCAGGAGGCATCAAGTGCTCTATTGCATGTGCCTGCGACTTCTATGACCTCTTCTTTCACTACATCTCCATGTGCCCTCTGTGAGCCAACCACATCCCGTGTGTTTGAAGTTCCTCTCCTTTTTGCCTGTAATGTCCTTTCTATCTCCTTGGCTGTCTACCAAATTCCTACCTTTTTTTTTTTTTTTTTGCTAAGATGGAGTCTCGCTCTGTTGCCCAGGCTGGAGGGCAGTGGCACGATCTTGGCTCACTGCAAACTCTACCTCCTGGATTCAAGCAATTCTGCCTCAGCCTCCTGAGTAGCTGGAATTACAGGCAGCTGCCACCACACCCAGCTAATTGTTGTATTTTTAGTAGAGACAGGGTTTCGCCATATTGGTCAGGCTGGTCTCGAACTCCTGACCTCAGGTGATTCGCTCGCCTTGGTCTCTCAAAGTGCTGGGATTACAGGTGTGAACCACCAAGCCCGGCCTCAAATTCCTACTTTTTAAGGAGCTGCCTTTGCCATCTTGTCAGTAAAGTCATTCTTGATTCCCTTTCACTCACTCTATACTGTCTCTTGCCAGTCCGACTCAAGAGCTTCTTCTCCTTCTCCTCCTTCTTTTTTTGAGACAGAGTCTCACTCTGTCGCCCAGGCTGGAGTGAGATGTCATGATCTCAGCTCACTGCAAACTCTGCCTTCTGGGTTCAAGTGATTCTCATGCCTCAGCCTCTCGAGTAGCTGGGATTACAGGTGTGTGCCACCATGCTTGGCTAATTTTTGTATTTTTAGTAGAGATGGGATTTCACCATGTTGGCCAGGCTGGTCTCGAAATCCTGGCCTCACATGATCCATTTTATTAAACTCAGGCTCCCAAAGTGTGGGATTACAGGCATGAGCCACTGCACCCAGCTAAAGATTCTTCTTTTCTACTTCCATAGCACCTTCTATTCAACTCTACCTGGAGACTGTACATGTCTGCATTTAAGAGCCCAGACTCTGGAGTTAGCAAATGTGGGTTTGAATCTATCACTTATTAACTATGTAATTTTTTTTCTTTTTTTTGAGAGAGTCTCACTCTGTTGCTCAGGCTGGAATGCAGTGGTGCAGTCTCGGCTCACTGCAACCTCTACCTTCCCGGTTCAAGCAATTCTCTGCCTCAGCCTCCCAAGTAGCTGGAATTACAGGCACCTGCCACCATGCCCAGCTAATTTTTGTATTTTTAGTAGAGACCAGGTTTCGCCATCTTGGCCAGGCTGGTCTTGAACTCCTGACTTAGTGATCTACCCACCTCGACCTCCCAAAGTGCTGGGATTACAGGCATGAGCCGCCATGCCCAGTCATAAATTTTTTTCTCAAAAAAAATTTTTTTTTACTGCTCACCATCCTCCATTATATGAATGACCTCTTTAAGCCTCAATTTCCTGTTCTATAAATGGAGATAATATTTGACACATGGTAAGCACTTAATATAGTAATAATAATAAGCGTTTTTATTATTGTATAATTTAACTTTATTTTAATTGGCAATTTGTATGTATGGCTTCCTCTGCTGTCTATGCACATCTGAGGTCAGAACTTTGTTAACTAATTATTTAACAACATTAACTAAGTGCTTATTATGATGTGCATATGTAATACATATGTGCACTTATATAACCCTCTCAATGTTCTATCTGGGTCTAAGTTTGCTTGACTCCTAAATTCTTGCTATTTTACTATACAGCCTTCTGGTTTTAATATTAACCTCTTATTTTCCTTTTTCCTTTTTCTTTTTTTTTTTTTTTTTTGAGACAGAGTCTCACTCCCATCATCCAGGCTGGAGTGCAGTAGCATGATCTCGGCTCACTGTCACCTCTGCCTCCCTGTTCAAGCAATTCTCCTGCCTTATCTGGGATTACAGGCATGTGCCACCACATCCGGCTAATTTTGTGTGTGTGTGTGTGTGTGTGTTTTTAGTAGAGATGAGGTTTCACCATGTTGTCCAGGCTGGTCTCGAACTCCTGACCTCAGGTGATCCACCCACCTTGGCCTCCCAAAGTGCTGAGATTACATGCATGAGCCATTGTGCCCAGTCAATACTAACCTCTTTAGAGTCTTCTTACGATTCTGTGGTTCCATAAAAATTTACCAACAATAGTTTCATGCTTTACAAGGCAATTATTTCTTTCTTTCTTTTTTTTTTTGAGACGGAGGAGTCTCGCTCTGTCTCCCAGGCTGGAGTGCAGTGGTGTGATCTCGGCTCACTGCAAGCTCTGCCTCCCAGGCCCACACCATTCTCTTGCCTCAGCCTCCCGAGTAGCTGGGACCACAGGCACCCGCCACCGCGCCTGGCTAATGTTTTGTATTTTTAGTAGAGACGGGGTTTCACCGTGTTAGCCAGGATGGTCTCCATCTCCTGACCTTGTGATCCGCCCACCTCAGCCTCCCAAAGTGTTGGGATTACAGGCATGAGCCACCGCGCCCGGCCACAAGGCAATTATTTCTAAACATTACTTTATTGCTTGACATAATGTAGAAATGGGATCAATCCAGTTAGAATTCAGGGACCTAACTATTGAGTTGGTTACAGGACTGTCTACAATATGTTAGCGAGTAATCAGGATTTAACCATAGATTTGAATATGTTTGGCTTCATCTGCATGATCATCATGATCATGATTCTAAACAGTTAATCAAATATGTTAGTTCAATCAACTTTCAATTTATTTTTAAAAATGCAACTAGTTAAGTGACTCGGGTAGCTAGCTAGCACAGGCGATTTATTTTCCCCGTGTGTGTGTGTGTGTGTGTGTGTGTGTGTGTGTGATTATTATGGATAATTTCATCTTCTTCTTCCTAGAAATTTTGTAGTTTTTATGAACTCAAATATTTGTATTCATATACTTTATTAGCCTTCATCTTATTTAAATGAGTGATACACACTTAATTTGAAACACTGCAACATTTATCTGTCTCTTTTTTTTTTTTTTCAGACAGGGTCTTCCTCTGTCACCCAAGCTGGAGTACAGTGGTACAGCCTTGACCTCCTGGGTCCTAAGTGATCCTCCCACCTCAACCTCCCAACTAGCTGGGACTACAGGTGCACAACACTGTGCTTGGCTAATCTGTGTGTGTGCATGTGTGTAAAATTGTAGACTGGCCTTGAACTCCTGGGCTCAAGTGATCCTCCTGCCTTGGCCTCCAAAAGTGCTGATTACAGGTGAGTCACAGTGCCTGGCCATCTCTGTCTCTTAAAATGTTATAATTTCTTTTTTTTTTTTTTAACTTGTATTTATTTATTTGTTTTAGAGATGGGGGGTGGTCTCACTATGTTGCCTAGGCTGGTCTTGAACTCCTGAGCTCAAGTGATCCTCTGGCATTAGCCTCCAAGAGTGCTAGAATTACAGATGTGAGCCACCATGCCTGGCCTGTTACAATTTCTAGTTTCAGAATTCCTGAAAAACAGTTTTGGTATCCCTCTTACCTTTTCATTATTCTTTTTTTTCTTTTCTTTCCTTTTCTTTGTTTTTTTTTTTTTTTTTTTGAATTTCTGCTCTTGTTTTCCAGGCTGGAGTGCGATGTTCAAGCAATTCTGCTGCCTCAGCCTCTCAGGTAGCTGAGAGTATAGGCATGCACCACCAAACCTAGCTAATTATTTATTTTTAGTAGAGATGGGATTTCACCATGTTGGTCAGATTGGTCTCAAACTCCAGACCCAAACTCCAGACCTCGGGCAATCCACCCACTTCGGCCTCCCAAAGTGCTGGGATTACAGGTGTGAACCACAGCACCCAGCCCATTTTCATTATTCTTAAGTAAAATTTCAATACCTTATATTTACTTGAATAATATTGAGGACAAACTTCTAAAATAATAATCATTATCATCACTCATGTTTCATATTTCCATTTCCTGCACTGAGATCCATTAAGTGTTTTGGCCTCCACAATAGCCTCTCTTCCTCTTGCATCCTGTAAATAGGGTATTTTCTAGGTTTGGTTCTGTTCTCTAGTTACATTCTCATCCCTAGGGAATTTAATTCAGTTTGATCTTTTCAGCCACCGCTTCTAGGCAAAAAACCAAAAACCAAAAACCAAAAAAAACCAAATCTTTCTCTCTACTATTGTCTTTTCCATGTAACAGGCCCAGACTTGACTCCCTGAAAGCTCAGCTGCTCCTTCAACTACAACATGCTTGAAAATCAAACTCGTTTTCTTCTTTACAAACTGACTCCTCCTGATTTCTCTTTCTCTGTCAATAGTACCATCAGTCTCTCAGTCACTCTCAAAACTTTCGGGTTTTATATAACACATTTTCTTTACTTTTCTTTTTTTTTTGAGATGGAGTTTCGCTCTTGTTGCCCAGGTTAGAGTGCAATGGCACAATCTGGGCTCACCGCAACCTCTGCTTCCCAGGTTCAAGCAATTCTCCTGCCTCAGCCTCCTGAGTAGCTGGGATTACAGGCATGTGCCACCACACCCAGCTAATTTGTATTTTTAGTAGAGACAGGGTTTCTCCATGTTGGTCAGGCTGGTCTCAAACTCCCAACCTCAGGTGATCCGCCCGCCTCGATCTCCCAAAGTGCTGGAATTACAGGCGTGAGCCACCACGCCCAGCCCACATTTTCTTTATTCATTCATCTTTTGATTGACATTCAGGCTGTTTCCGCATCTTGGCTACTGTGAACAGTGCTGCAATGAATATAGGACTGCTAATATCTTTTGAGATCCAGAATTCAATTCTTTTGGATCCCAGAAGAGGGATTGCTTGATCATATGTTAGTTTTATTTTTAATTTTTTGAGAAACCTTCATACTGTTTTTTACAATGGCTGCACCATTTTGCATTTCTACCAACAGTGTCCAAACGTCCTAATTTCTCTACATCTTGCCAGTACTTGCCATCTTTTATTTGACAATAGCCTTCCTGACAGTTGTGAGGTGGTATCTCACTGTGGTTTTGATGGACATATTTCACATATTGGCCATTTGTGTGTCTTTTTAGGAGAAATGTCTATTCAAGTTCTTAATTAAAAAAAAAAAGGAAATTCAGCAACATGCAATAACATGGATGAAACCTGAAGACTAAGTGAAATAAGCTACTCACAGCTATTTCACATACTAAGTGAAATATGCTAAGTGAAATAAGCTACTCACAGAAAGACAAATACTTCATAATTCTACTTATATGAGGTATCTGAAAGAGTCCAATTCATAGAACCAAAGATTGGAATGGTGGTTGCCAGGGGTGGGGGTGGGGGGTGTGGGAAGAGAAAATGGGGATTTACCAATTAATGGGCATAAAGTTTCAGATAAGCAAGATGAATAAATTCTAGAGTTCTGCTGCACGACATTGTACTATAGTCAACAATAATGTCTTATACACTTCAAAAATATTAACAGGGCTGGGCATAGTGGTTCATGCCTGTAATCCCAGCACTTCAGGAGGCCAAGGCGAGTGCATCACCTGAGGTCAGGAGTTAGAGACCAGTCTGCCAACATGGTGAAACCCTGTCTCTACCAATAATACAAAAATTAGCCGGCCCTGGTGGCACACATCTATAATCCCAGCTACTCAGGAGGCTGAGGCAGGAGACTGGATTGAACCTGGGAGGCGGAAGTTGCAGTGAGCTAAGACTGCGCCATTGCACTCCAGCCTGGGCGACAAGAGCAAAACTCCGTCTCCAAAAAAAAAAATTAACAGGATAGGTCTTGCATCAAGTGTTCTTATCACAATACAGCAAAACAAAATAACCTCTTCAGGTTACTTTTCATCTCTTTCCTTTCCTTGGCAAGCAATCACCGAGCTCTATAGTTATTTCCTTTGTCTTGGTTCCGTCTTTGGTACTCCTGTCATCACTACTAAAGTGCACCCTGTTACCACTTGTGGTGCTGTAATAATTACCTTCTAATGGCCCTCTGTACATTCAGAATCCTTTCTAATTTATCCTACCTGAGCAATCTTCTTAGTACTCTACTGCTTAAAAAGCCTCTTAATGACTGTCCACTGTTTCATAGAAGGAAATGGAAACTTCTTGACTTACAAAGCTCAAGACTCTTAACAATCAAATTTCAATTTGCCTTTCTTTCCTTCTCTTTTCCTGTTTCCTATCATGAAACCCCCTCTTTCAGCCAGGCCGTTTTGCCTGTTCTTTCATGTTATACTCCACTTTTTACCTGACTTCCAAATTCTCCCTTACTCATAGCCTATCCAGGACCTAATCATAATTTAAAGCTCAGGGAAAGAGGTTTTTTGTTTTTTTTTTTTTCCTTCTTCTTCTTCCAAGTAAGCTTTCTTTGATTTAATTCAGAGCCATCTCATCTCGTTTGAAATTCCTGTATAATTTATCATTCATACTAACATTTAGTGCCTTACTTTGTCAGTTAACTTTTAATGCATATGCCTCATTTCTTTAATACACATTGCTAATTTCTTTTCTTTCCTTTTTTTCTTTCTTTTCTTTTCTTTTTCTTTTTTTGAAGACAGAGTCTCGCTCTGTTGCCCAGGCTGGAGTGCAGTGGCATTATCTTGGCTCGCTGCAACCTACACCTCCCAGGTTCAAGTGATTCTCCTGCCTCAGCCTCCCAAGTAGGTGGGATTACAGGCACACACCACCACGTCTGGCTAATTTTGTATTTTTAGTAGAGATGGAGTTTCACCATGTTGGCCAGGCTGGTCTCAAACTCCTGACCTCAGGTGATCCACCCAGTGTGGGCCACCATGCCTGGCTGATACTGCTAATTTCTTGATGCCAAGAACACATATACCTCTATATCCATTAATACATATAATAGTGTCTTGAGCCCAAGGGTCATATACGTTAAACTAAAAATTGGGACATATGGTCTGTGAAAATTTGTCTGTACACAGGACTGCCATTTGAACTTTGAGTACTCATGACTCATGGGAAACCCACCCAAATTTCTTGATCAGTTTATAAGTCCTTTGTGTTGGTGTATGTAAGTTTGTTTTCTAACTAATGTGCCTTGCAGCACAGTAAAGGCAATGTTATTTGGCATATATGAATGAAAAGTTTAACTTTTTAAAATCTTATCTGATTTAACACAAAAACAAGTAAATCAAAGCATGGAAATCAAATACATTAAACCTCAGAATATTCTTAGCTGATTTATTTTGACAAATGTTTAAATTATTTAGCTATTCTGAATTTGATTTTAATGATTTATAACACACTGTAGTGCATTAGTAAATGTCTTAAGGAGTGTTTTGTAAAAGTAAGCAGCATCTCAGTAATGATATCACTATAACTCTGCCATTTAATTTTTGCTGACAAGTGGCTGAGCCTGTGAGGATAATTGTAAGAAACATTAAGGAACACGGCATACGCAGTTGATACAGGATGGCGCTGTATTTGCCTTTTCAATTCTTTGTGCCACTATAGTTTTTCAATACTTTTCAAAACTGCTAGCAGTTCAATAAGACTTTTAGTTCATTCTTGAGCTTAAAATATCATCTTCATATGCACTCAATACTATATGCCCAAATTTCTCAAGTGCTTACTTACTTACTTTTTGCCAGCAGCACTTTTAAAGGGTGTTCCATTATATCCGAAATGTCCAAACCCTTTCTCTTTTTACTTCTGCCTGGAAAATGTTCAAGAGCACTTCAATTTTTAGGGACTGGGCATGGTGGCTTACACCTATAATCCAAGCATTTTGGGAGGCTGGAGCGGGTGGATCATTTGAGGTTAGGAGTTCGAGACCACCCTGGCCAACATGCTGAAACCCCGTCTCTACTAAAAATACAAAAATTAGCCGGGCATGGTGGTGGGTGCCTGTAATCCCAGCTACTTGGGAGGCTGAGGAAGGAGAATCGGTTAACCTGAGAGGCAGAAGTTGCAGTGAGCCTAGATCTTGCCACCGCACCCCAGAATGGGTGACACAGCGAGACTCAGTCTCAAACAAAACAAAACAAAACAAAAAAGCACTTCAGGTTTTGTTTTGTTTTGTTTTGTTTTTTTAGATGGAGTTTCGCTCTTGTCACCCAGGCTGGAGTGCAATGGCGTGATCTCGGCTCACTGCAACCTCTGCCTCCCAGGTTCAAGTGATTTTTGTAGCTGGGATTACAGGTACCCACCATAATGCCTGCCTAATTTTTGTATTTTTGTAGAGACGGGGTTTCACCATGTTGGCCAGGCTGGTCTTAACCTCCTGACCTCAGGTGGGCCACTCACCTCAGCCTCCCAAAGTGCCGGGATTACAGGCATGAGCCACTGTGGCCAGCCAGAACTTCAGTTTTTTAACAAGAATACAGTAATCTACAATGTATATTTTACATGGAATGACTCTAGATAATGTGAATAGTTTCCTTAGGCATTTTTCTTCAATTTTTTTCCCTTTGACATTCTTTTTTTTTTTTTTTTTGAGACGGAGTCTCGCTCTGTCGCCCAGGCTGGAGTGCAGTGGCCGGATCTCAGCTCACTGCAAGCTCCGCCTCCCGGGTTCACGCCATTCTCCTGCCTCAGCCTGGCGAGTAGCTGGGACTACAGGCGCCCGCCACCTCGCCCGGCTAGTTTTTTGTATTTTTTTAGTAGAGACGGGGTTTCACCGTGTTAGCCAGGATGGTCTCGATCTCCCGACCTCGTGATCCGCCCATCTCGGCCTCCCAAAGTGCTGGGATTACAGGCTTGAGCCACCGCGCCCGGCCCCCTTTGACATTCTTAACAGAGGCTACTTAGTTATTCCTCAATGAGAAGGAGATTAACATAAAGGGGGCTATAGTAAGGCATTCCCAGAATTTGTTGACTTTGAGAGTAATACCAAAAGAAATCAATGTATTCATTAACTCTTTTTTTTTTTTTTTTTTACCGGGGGACGGAGTCTCACTCTGTCACCCAGGCTAGAGTGCAGTGGCATGATCTAGGCTTACTGCAAGCTCTGCCTCCTGGGTTCACACCATTCTCCTGCCTCAGCCTCCCGAGTAGCTGGGACTATAGGCACCTGCCACCACGCCCGGCTAATTTTTTGTATTTTTCAGTAGAGACGGGGTTTCACCATGTTAGCCAGGATGGTCTCAATCTCCTGACCTCGTGATCCACCTGCCTCAGCCTCCCAAAGTGCTGGGATTACGGGCGTTCATTAACTCTTATAGTGGATAGCAGCTGCAGGAAATATCCACTCTAAGATGTGTATTGCCAACAAACACTAGGACTACGCTGTAAACCTAGGGCTGGTAAATAACTCAGAAAGTTGTAACCTTCAGCATTATCCAAGTGAGGAAGACACTATATTTTACAGCTATAAATACTCTGTTTAGGCCGGGTACAGTGGCTCACACCTGTAATCCCAGCACTTTGGGAGGCCACGACGGGTGTATCACCTGAGATGAGAAGTTCGAGACCAGCCTGGCCAACATGGCACAACCCTGTCTCTATTAAAACTACAAAATTGGGCTGGAAGCAGTGGCTCATGCCTGTAATCCCAGCACTTTGGGAGGCCAAAGCGGGGGGATCACGAGGTCAAGAGATCGAGACAATCCTGGCCAACATGGTGAAACTCAGTCACTTCTAAAAATATTAAAAATAGCTGGGCGTAGTGGCGCACACCTGTACTCCCAGCTACTCGGGAGGCTGGGGCAGGAGAATTGCTTGAACCTGGGAGGTGGAGGTTGCAGTGAGCCGAGGTCGTGCCACTGTACTCCAGCTTGGGGACGGAGCGAGATTCTGTCTCAAAACAAAACAAAACAAAACAAAACAAAACAAAACCAAAAAAACCGCTACAAAATTGGCCAGATTGCTTACACCTGCAATCCCTGCACTTTGGGAGGCCGAGGTGGGTAGATCACCTGAGGTCAGGAGTTTGAGACCAGCCTGGCCAACATGATGAAACCCCGTCTCTACTAAAAATATAAAAAATTAGCCAGACATGGTGATGGGCACCTGTAATCCCAGCTACCTGGGAGGCTGAGGCAGGAGAATTGCTTGAACCCCAGAGGCAGAGGTTGTAGTGAGCTGAGATCGAGCCCCTGCACTCTAGCCTGGGCAACAAGAGTGAAACTCCATCTCAAAAAAAAAAAGTTAGCTGACTGTGGTGGTGTGTGCCCGTAATCCCAGATACTTGGGAGGCTGAGGCAGGAGAATCACATGAACCCAGGAGGTGGAGGTTGCAGTGAGCTGAGATCATGCCATTGTACTCCAGACAGGTGACAGAGCGAGACTCCATCTCAAAAGATAATAAATAAATAAATAAATAAATAAATAAATAAATAAATACTCTGGTTACTGGAGAGATGGAAGCTGCTGCGGGAAAGAGGCTTTCCAATTTACATCGCCCCTTTCGTGTTTCATTTACATGGTAACACGATGGCTTAGCACTTGATACCCCTTCAGTTTCCTTCTAGTGCGTCTTCCTCATTTGCAAAGGCTGGAAAGCAAAAAGTTTAGATTTCCCAAACTCCTAGTGGCTATGCGTTATTTTAAAAAAAAACTTTTTAGTATGAACGTTTTCAAACAAACATTTACAAAAGTAGATAGATGCTGACGAGTTGATGGGTGCAGCACACCAACATGGCACAAGTATACATATGTAACAAACCTGCACGTTATGCACATGTACCCCAGAACTTAAAGTATAATAAAAAAATAAAAAAATTTAAAAAAAACAAAAACAAAAACAAAAGTAGATAGAATAGTATAATGTACTCCATATAAGCAAAAGCTCTAAAATATAGTAAGATGAGTGTGCTTAAAGGGGTTATCTTTTATTTTTATTTTTATTTTTTAAGGATTGAAGTCTTGCTCTGTCACCCAGGCTGGCCTCAAACTCCCGGGCTCAAGAGATTTTCCTGTCTCGGAACTCTCAAATTTGCTGAGATTACAGTCATGAGCCACCACAGCCAACCATGAGATTATCTTTTATGTCACTCTGGACCTAAGCTTTATTTTATGTGCTATTTTTTTTCCCATTTGTTTTTCTTTTCATGTACATTTTAAAAATTGGGTATAACTTAAAGTGCACATAAAAGTGTGGGTCAGTGAATTTTTACGTATGTATATACCATGTAACCACTCCTCAGATCAAGATGTAAATTATCTTTATGTCCCGGAAGTCTCCTTCCTGCTCTCTCCCAGTTGATATTTCTCCACAGTGTGTTAGTTTCCTAGATTATCACAGAGTGGGTGGCTTAAACCAACAGAAATTTATTCTTTCACAGATCTGGAGACTAGAAGTTCAAAATCAAGGTATGGGTGAGGTTGATTCCTTCTGGATGCTCTGTGGGAGAATGTGTTCCATGCCCTTCTCCTAGACTCAGGGTCTAGGAGACTGAGTCTCCTAGGAGACTTAAGGTTGCCAACAATCCCTGGTGTTCCTTGGCTGGCCTCTCTCCAGTCTCTGCCTCCATCGTCACATGGCATTCTCCTTCTATATCTCTATATCCAAATTGCCCTCTTCCTTTTTTTTTTTTTTAGATAGAATTTCACTCTTGTTGCCCAGGCTGGAGTGCGATGGCATGATTTCAGTTCACCACAACCTCTGCCTCCCAGGTTCAAGTGATTCTCCTCAGCCTCCTGAGTAGCCGGGATTACAGGCATGCGCCACCATGCCCAGCTAATTTTTTGTATTTTTTGTAGAGATGGGGTTTCTCCATGTTGGTCAGGCTGATCTCAAACTCCCAACCTCAGGTGATCCGCCCACCTTGGCCTCCCAAAGCGCTGGGATTACAGGCGTGAGCCAGCTTGCCCAGTCCAAATTGTCCTCTTCTTATAAGAACATCAGTCATTGAATTAGGGCCCACCCTAATCCACTCTGATCTTGTCCTACTTGATTACATTCTCATAGACCCTATTTCCAAATAAGGTCACATTCACAGGTACCTGGATTAGGACTTTGACATATTTTTTGTGGGGACACAATTCAATTCATAACACCAAAGGTAACCGCTCTTCTGACTCTTAAAATGGATTAGTTTTACTTTCTTAGTTTTCTTGAAACTCACATAAATAGAAGCATGCAATATGTAATGGCTTTTGCCACTCAATATTATGCGTGTGAGATTTATCTCAAATTGTTTCCCATAGTAGTACTTTGTTCTTTTCATGCACTATGGTATTGTAGGAATAGACAACAGTTTATTCTGTTGATGGGCACTTGGGTGTTTTCCAATTTGAGGCTATTACTAATAAAAATGGAGCCGGGTGCAGTGGCTCACACCTGTAACCCAGCACTTTGGGAGGCCGAGCAAGTGGATCGCTTAAGCCCAGGAGTTTGAGACCAGTCTGGGCAATCTGGCAAAATTCTGTCTCTACAAAAAATACAAAAATTAGCCAGGGTAGTGGCATACACCTGTGGTCCCAGCTACTTGGGAGACTGAGGTGGAGGATCACTTGAACCTGGGAGGTGGAGGTTACAGTGAGCCGGGATTGTGCCACTGCACTCCAGCCTGGGTGACAGAGTGAGAGCCTGTCTCCGACAACAACAACAGCAACAAAAGTTACAAACATTCTTGTGTTCTTGTAACATTAATGCAAATATGTATTCATTTCCTCTTGCACATACACCTAGGAGTAGGTTTGCAGGGTCATGGCGTATGCATCTGTTCAGCTCTAGCAGCTATACCGCCAAACAGTTTTCTAAAGTGGTTATACTTCTTTCTATTCCTGCCAGCAGCATATTAGAATTCCAGTAGTTATACATCCTTATCAATTTTGGTATTATCATTGAAAAAGTTAGCGGTTCCTTTGGGAATGTAGTGGAATGTCATTGCATTTATTTGATGACTAGTGATAGTGAGTATCTTATGTTTATCGATCATTTGGATATGATTAATTTGGAACTGTGTTTTCTTCATAATACTTCTGATACCAACTACTGTGATCTATTTCTACCCATGGAACACTTCTGGCACCAAATGTGTGGGGGTTTTTTTCCGTGATGTCAACCGGTTCTCTAGCTCTTCAGATACCAACTGGATTTCCTACGGTTCTATCTGATATTATGTACTTTGAGTTGGCATCAGATGCAACAAATTAAGGGTTCAGTCCCACTTCATCTGCCATCACTTCAGATGTCAATTGCAAGCTGAGGGCCTCCCTTCTCGTGAATGACCAGCTTTAAATTGGGAGTTCCCATGATCCCCTCCTCAGGTTCTATAATTTGCTAGAACAGCTCACAGAACTCAGGAAGACTGTTTCCTTATATTTACTGATCTAGTATAAAGAACATAACTCAGAAGCAGCCAAATAAAAGAAATGCATAGGGTGAGGTATGAGGAAAAGGCGTAGAGCTTCCATGCATTCTCTGGGTGCCCCACCTTCCCAGCGCCTCAACAAGTTCACCAACCCAGAAACTCTCCAAACACCATTGTTGCTGTTTTTTATGGAAATTTCATTATGGTGGCATAATTGATTACCTCATTGGCCACTGGTGATTGAAGTCAATCTCCACCTCTTCCCTCCTTCCCAGAGGTGAATGGGGGCCAAAGTTCCAACTCTAATCACATGGTTGATTCCTCTGGCTACCATCCTACACCCTACAGCTATCTAGGGAACCACCAAGAATCACCTTATTAACGTTATTTTAGGTTTAGTTGAAAGGAGCTTACTATGAATAACAAAAGACACTCCTCTTGTGTCAGAGATTCCAAGGGTTTTAGGAGTTCTGTGCCAGGAACTGGGATGAAGACCAAGTATGTATCTCATTATATCCCAATATCATAGATGTCTTATTTTGTGAAGGGCCTATAAAAATATTTTGCTGGCTGGGCACGGTGGCTCATGCCTGTAATCTAGCACTTTGGGAGGCCAAGGCAGGCGGATCACCTGAGGTTGGGAGTTCGAGACCAGCCTGACCAACATGGAGAAACCCTGTCTCTACTAAAAATACAAAATTAGCCGTGTGTGGTGGCACATGGCTGTAATCCCAGCTACTGGGGAGGCTGAGGCAGGAGAATCGCTTGAACTCAGGAGGCAGAAGTTGTGGTGAGCTGAGATCGCGCCGTTGCACTCCAGCCTGGGAAACAACAGCGAAACTCCGTCTCAAACAAAACAAAACAAAATAAAACAACAACAAAAAATTGTGCTGGCCAGTTGTGGTGGCTCATGCCTATAACGCCAGCATTTTGGGAGGCTGAAGTTAGAAGATCGCTTCAGTCCAGGAGTTTGATACCAGCCTGGGCAACATTGGAGAGACCCTGTCTCTACCAAAAACAAACAAACAAACAAACAAATAAATAAATAAATAAATAAAATTTTACAAAGAAGACATTAACATAAAGAAAAATGAACAAAAATTTTTATGTACATTTTGCTTAGGTTGTCTTTTTCTTTTGGATGTATACGAGTTCTTTAAAATGTATATAGATACGAGTCTTTTGACGGCGTGGTGGCTCACCCAGTAATCTCAGCACTTTGGGAGGCCGAGGTGGGCAGATCACTTGAGGTCAGGAATTCGAGACCAGCTTGGCCAACATGGTGAAACCCTGTCTCTATTAATAATACAAAAATTAGCTGGGCATGGTGGTGCATACCTGTAATCCCAGCTATTTGGGAGGCTGAGGCAGAAGAATGGGTGGAATCTGGGAGGTAGAGGTTGCAGTGAACCGAGATCACGCCACTGCACTCCCCCCTAGGCAACAGAGCGAGACTCTGTCTCAAACAAGCAAACAAACAAAAGATATGAGTCATCTGGCAGATATATGTATTGTAATTTTTTTTTTTCCTGAGACGGAGTATATCTCAGATATTTGTAAAAATACAAATATCACCCAGCTAATATTTGTATTTTTAATAGAGCCAATGTTTCACCATGTTGGCCAGGCTAGTCTCGAACTCTGACCTCGTGATTCGCCCACCTCAGACTCCCAAAGTGCTGGGATTACAGGCGTGAGCCACTGTGCCTGGCCTAATATTTTTAAATAAATAAGTCTGTTGCTGGATTTTAAAAATTGTTTTAATGGTTCAACACCTTTATATTATAGATTAAGTAAATGCAAAATTCCATTTCAGGCAGTAATGTCAATTAGACACCCTGAATGACCCTTCAAACTAAACAAAATATAAGGCACATAAAATAATTTAAAATGCATTACTGAGCTGATATGAAAGTAATAATGTTATCAGCAGAACATATCCAAGTTACAGAGCACCAAAGTATGTTACCGGCAGCAAATCCGCAAGGGTCTGCAGCAACCTCAATCCTTTCATACTAAGAATAATTCACCTGATGGGCATAAAGCAGAGTGAGAGATCCAGGCAAATTTTAGAGCAGGAATTAAAGTTTATTAAAAAGGTTTAGGGCAGCAATGAAAGAAAGTAAAGTACACTTGGAAGAGGGCCCAGTGAGGGACCAGAGAGAGTGAAGTGCACAATCTGACCTTTTGACTTGGGGGTTTATGTGTTGGCATGCTTCCAGGGTCTTGCATTACTTCTCCCCTGATTCTTCCCTTGGGGTGGGCTGTCCACATGTGCAGTGGCCCGTCCACATGTGCAGTGGCCCACTAGCACTTGGGAGGTGAGCATGTGCAGTGTGTTTACTGGAGTTGTATGCATGCTCATTTGAGGCATTCTTCCCTTACCAGTCAAGTGTTCCTATAAAGTCATATACCAGTTAAACTCCACCATTTTGCCTCTTAGTGCACAAGTGTGAGCCTACTTGTCCAACTCCTAAGATCTTATCAGGAAACTGCCGATCACCAGCTTCAGGTTTTTCTATATATTGGGAGACCGCCTTTCCCTGGTGCTGGCTGCAACCAAGAGAGAAAGTTAACAACCACCTGACCATTGATGGTTGCCTAACATTCCTGGTAGGGGAAGATGCCCTCTCCTGCCCTGCTCATATCTGACTAATTACTTACTGTAACAATAACTGCAGAGTCCTCCAAACGAAAGAAAGCTCAGAGACCTTGAGAGGTAATACGCTAAAGACAGTATTTGCCCTGCAGGTTTCTGCTAAACCTTGAAGAATGTGAGTCTTCTGCTTTGAAGACCTCTTGGAGCTACTTCTTTTTTTTTTTTTTTTTTTTTTGAGACGGAGTCTCGCTGTGTCACCCAGGCTGGAGTGCAGTTGCGCAATCTCAGCTCACTGCAAGCTCCACCTCCCAGGTTCATGCCATTCTGCCTCAGCCTCGCGAGTAGTTGGGACTACAGGCACCCACCACCGTGCCTGGCTAAAGAAAAGAAAAGAAGCGGCTAAAACCCACCAAAACCAAGATGGGCACGAGAGTGAGCTCTGGTCGTCCTCACTGCTACACTCCCACCAGTGCCGTGACAGTATACGAATGCTATGACAACATCAGGAAGTTACCCCATATGGTCTAAAAAGGGGAGGCATGAATAATCTACCCCTTGTTTAGCATAATATCATCAGGAAATAGCCATAAAAAAGGGCAACCAGCAGCCCTCAGGGCTGCTCTGTCTGTGGAGTAACCATTCTTTTACTCCTTTACTTTCTTAATAAACTTGCTTTCACTTTTACAGACAGCTCGCCCTGAGTTCTGTATTGTGTGAGATCCAAGAACCCTCTCTTGGGGTCTGGATCGGGACCCCTTTTCTGTAACATTCTGAATAAAACTGAAGCTCCAGGGATCTATACCTGAAGTATAAAGAAAAATGAAAAAATAAATTCCATTGTGCAAAAGACATCAGAAAATAAAGTTGCCTATCTGTAACAGCCCAAGGGGTTCACCTTGCTGGCTGCCTAGACAGAGCTGATTCATCCAGACAGGGGAATTGCAGTAGAGAAAGAGTCACGCAGAGCTGGCTGTGCGGGAGATTGGAGTTTTATTATTACTCAAATCAGTCTCCCCAAGCACTCATGGAGCAGAGTTTGGAGACGGAGTCTCGTTCTGTTGCCCAGGATGGAGTGCAGGGGCACAATCTCAGCTCACTGCAAGCTCCACCTCCCAGGTTCACGCCATTCTCCTGCCTCAGCCTCCCAAGTAGCTGGGACTACAGGTGCCCGCCACCATGCCCAGCTAGTTTTTTGTATTTTTAGTAGAAACAGGGTTTCACCATGTTAGCCAGGATGGTCTCGATCTCCTGACCCCATGATCCACCTGCCTCGTCCTCCCAAAGTGTTGGGATTACAGGCATGAGCCACCGCGGCCAGCGGAGCAGGGTTTTAAAGGAAAACTTTGTGGGTTGGGGAAAGCAGTGGGCCAGGAGTGCTGATTGGTGAGGGATGAAATAATAGGGAGTCAAAGCTGTCTTCTTGCATTGAGTCCATTCCTGGGTGGGGACCACAAGATCAGAAAAGCCCGTTGATCAATCTGGGTGGTGCCAGCTGATCCATCAAGTGCAGGGTCTGCAAAATATCTCAAGCACTGATCTTAGGAGTAGCTGAGGGAGGATCAGAGTCTTGTAGCCTCCAGCGACATGACTCCTAAACCATAATTTCTAATCTTGTGGCTAATGTTATTACTATAAAGGCAATCTGGTCCCCAGGCAAGAAGGAAGTCTGCTATGAGAAAGGGGTGTTATTGTCTTTGTTTTAAACTATAAACTATAGGCCCAGGTGTGGGTTGCTCACGCCTGTAATCCCAGCACTTTGGGAGGCCAAAGTGGGTGGATCACCTGAGGTCAGGAGTTCAAGACCGCCAGGCCAACATGGTGAAACTCTGACTCTACTAAAAATACAAAAAACTGGCCTCGTGCAGTGGCTCACGCCTGTAATCCCAGCACTTTGGGAAGCTGACGTGGGCGGATCAAGAGCTCAGGAGTTCGAGACCAATCTGGCCAACATAGCGAAACCCTGTCTCTACTAAAAATACAAAAAATTAGCCAGGTGTGGTGGCCTGTAATCCCAGCTACTTGGGAGTCTGAGGCAGGAGAAGTGCGTGATCCCGGGAGCAGAGGTTGCAGTGAGTGGAGATCACACCATTGCACTCCAGCCCGGACAACAGTGCGCGACTCCATCTCAAAAAACAAAACAAAACAAAACAAAAAATTAACCAGGCAGGGGTTCCCTCTTTTGGCTTTGGAGCCCCCCTCCCTCTGTCTCTGTACAGGGGAGCTTCTTCCTTCTGTCTTCTCCCTTTCTTCTTGCCTATTAAACTGTCAACTCCTTAAAACTAAAAAAAAAAAAAAAAAAAAATTAGCCAAGCATCCGAGTGGGTGCCTGCAATCCCAGCTACTTAGGAGGCTGAGGCAGGAGAATTGCTTGAGCCTGGGAGGCGGAGTTTGCAGTGAGCTGAGGTCGTGCCATTGTGCTCTAGCCTGGGCAAAGAGAGTGAAATTCCGTTACAAAAACAAAAACAAAAACAGAAACAAAAAAAATGCAAACTACAAACTAAGTTTCTTTCAAAGTTAGTTCACCGTACGCCCAGGAATGTACAAGAACAACTTGGAGGTTAGATGCAAGATGGAGTCTGTTAAGTTAGATCTCTTTCACTGTCTCAGTCCTGCAAGTTGGTGGATCCTTGCACAGTTACCCTCAAGACCCAGGGCTTATATACAATAATAGGGAATTTGCCAAAAGGCAGGACATACAGTAAGTATGTGAAACTATAAATCTTAACAGGTATTCTCGGAACTGGAGTTAATCATAAATCAACATGGATTAGCATATGGAGTTGATTTAGCTTCCACAAACCTGTACTTCGTGGGGGAGAAGAAGCAAGCTAGAACTAAATTACTAGATAACAACAGCATATAAGCTGGGAGAGTCATAAAGTATTCTAAGGTTCTTGCATTGTTTGGGAAAAGGATAAAACTTTTGATTAATTTTAGACTTTGCTAAGTTTGTATGTTATGACTACTATGAAAGAATAGGCATAATGTACAAAACTTCCAAACAAGTATAAGAGAAAAAACTCAGCCAATTCAAAAGAAGGAAGAGAGAGAGACAGAAAGAAACATTAAGACAAGTTGAAAACCACATAGTAATTTGGTTTAAATAAATCCAAATATGTCAGTAATCATCCTATATGTAAATAGACTAAACTGTCCAATGAAAAGGCAAAGATTAAAGTAGATTCAGCGGTTCAAGTAACAAAAAGGAAAAAAAAAAAGAAAAGGCAAAGAAACTAAAAATAAAACACAGCTGGGCATGGTAGCTCACGCCTGTAATCCCAGCACTTTGGGAGGCTGAGGTGGGTGGATCACTTGAGGTCAGGAGTTTGAGACCAGCCTGGCCAACATGGTGAAACCTTGCCTCCACTAAAAATACAAAATTTGCTGGGCACAGAGGCACACATCTGTAATCCCAGCTACTTGGGAGGCTGAGGCAGGAGAACTGCTTGAACCCGGGAGGCAGAGGTTGCAGTGAGCCGAGATTGCCATTGCATTCCAGCCTGGGCAACAAGAGCAAGATTCTGCCTCAGAAACAAAAAACAAAACAAACAAAACAAAATCCAGCTATGTGCTATTTCAAGATATATATAAATATCATTATTATACAGAAATATTGAAAAGCAATGAATAGAAAAAAAAATACACCAGGCCAATACCAGCTAAAATGAAGTTGGAAAAGCTCTATTAGCATCAGAAAAAGTAGACTTTCACACAAAAAGTATTAGGACAGATAAAGAGTGTCATGTCATAATAATAAGATACTCAATTCAACAGAGATGTGTAACAAAAACTACTCTGTACCTAATAATAAAAATTTAAAACATACGAAGTAAATATTGACAATTGTATAAGGAGAAACTAAGTTTCTATTTCTTCCTATAATGGAAGAATAGGTTGGTTCTCAAATTTTAATCTAACTCATGATCCCATGATGGGCTTGTTAAAACAGATTGCTAGCCGGGCTTGGTGGCTCATGCCTGTAATCCCAGCACTTTGGGAGGCTGAGGCGGGTGGATCACCTGAGGTCGGGAGTTTGAGACCAGCTGGACCAACATGGACAAACCCCGTCTCTACTAAGAAGTACAAAATTAGCCCGGTGTGGTGGCGGGCGTCTGTAATCCCAGCTACTAGGGAGGCCGAGGCAGGAGAATCGCTTGAACCTGGGAGGCGGAGGTTGCAGTAAGCTGAGATCGCACCATTGCACTCCAGCCTGGGCTACAAGAGCGAAACTCCATCTCAAAAAAAAAAAAAAAAAAAAAAAAAAGACAAAACCAGATTGCTAGGCTCAACTCCAGAGCTTCTGAGTAATAAGTCTAGGGTGGGGCCTGAGAATTTCCACTTCTCACAAGCACCTGAGAGAAGCACCTAGTTCTCAGGTGCTGCTGATGTTTCTGATTCAGGCCCATGCTTTGAGAACCACTGGTTTCACAAATGTTTCAGAAATTGATAGATCAAATAGACAAAAAAATCAGTAGGAGACTGAGTATTTGTTCAAATGGACATGTTAAAACACTGAGGGCCGGGCACAGTGGCTCATGCCTGTAATCCCAACACTTTGGGAGGCCAAGGCCAACGGATCACTTGAGGTCGGGAGTTTGAGCCCAGCCTGGCCAACATGGTGAAACCCTGTCTCTAGTAAAAATACAAAAATGAGGCGTGGTGGCGGGTGCCTATAATTCCAGCTACTCGGGAGGCTAAGGCAGGAGAATCACTTGAACCTGGGAGAAGGAGGCTGCAGTGAGCTGAGATCACACCACTGTACTCCAGCCTGGGCTACAGAGTGAGGCTCCATCTCAAAAAACAAAACAAAACAAACAAACAAAAAACCAACCAACCAAACAAAAAACACATCGAGAATAAACACTCTGCCGGGCGTGGTGGCTCACGCCTGTAATTCCAGCACTTTGTGAGGCGGAGGTGGGTGGATCACCTGAGGTTGGGAGTTTGAGACCAGCCTGACCAACATGGAGAAACCCCGTCTCTACTAAAAATACAAAATTAGCCGGGTGTGGTGATACATGCCTGTAATCCCAGCTACTCAGGAGGCTGAGGCAGGAGAATTGCTTGAACCTGGGAGGTGAGGTTGCAGTGAGCCGAGATGGTGCCATTGCACTCCAGCCTGGGCAACAAGAGCGAAACTCCGTTTCAAAAAAAAAGAAAAAACAAAACAAAACAAAACATTCTTTTACACACACATGAAAAACATTTATCAAAATTGACCATGTCTTAAAATTTATCTCAATATTTTCAAAGTATTGAAAGTATCAGGTCAGGTCAGGCATGGTGGCTCACATTTGCAATCCCAATGATTTGGGAGTCCAGGAGTTCTAGACCAGCCTGGGCAACATGGATAAAACCAGTCTCTACAAAAAATTTAAAAATTAGCTAGGTGTGGTGGCGCTCGCCTGTAGTCCCAGTTACTCTGGAATCTGAGGCAGGAGCATCCTGTGAGCCCACGAGTTTGAGGCTGCAGTGAGTTATGACTATACCACTGCACTCCAGTTTGGGTGACAGAGCGAGACCCTACCTCTGAAAAAAAAAAAAAAGTATCATATAGCCTACATTATCATACAATTAAGTTAGAAATCAACTGTAGAAAATAATTAAAAACTTGGCCAGGCGCGGTGGCCCACGCTTGTAATTCTAACACTTTGGGAGGCTGAGGCATGTGGATCACCTGAGGTCAGGAGTTCGAGACGAGCCTGGCCAATATGGTGAAACCCCATCTCTACTAAAAATACAAAAATTAACTGGGCGTGGTTGCTTATGCCTGTAGTCCCAGCTACTCAGGAGACTGAGGAGAGAGAATTGCTTGAACCCAGGCGGCAGAGGTTGCAGTGAGCTGAGATCACGACACTGCACTCCAGCCTGGTGACAGAACGAGACTCCGTCTCAAAAAAAAAAATTAAAAGCTCTTATTATGCTTGGAAATTAAGGGATGTGTCTTTCCAACTCAGGAGTCAAAGAAGAAATTATAATGGAAACTGGAAAATACGTAGAGGTGAATGTGGGTGAAGCCATTTTCAAAACTGGTGAGAGGCAGGTCAAAATTAATGAGTTTAGAATACAATTTAAGGAGTTAGGGAAAAAGCAACATAAACCCAAATAATGTAGAAGGAAGGAAATAATATAAATTGGAACAAAAATTACTGAAGTAGGGCAAGGGTTGGTGGCTCAAACCTGAAATCTCAGCACTTTGGGAGGCCGAGACGGCCGATAGCTTGACCCCATGAGTTTGAGACCAGCCTGGGCAACCCAATCTGTACAAAAGGTACAAAAACAGCCAGGTGAGGCGCCTCATGCCTTTGGTCCTAGCTGCTTGGGAGGCTGAGGCAGGAGGATCACCTGAGCCTGGGAATTTGAGGCTGCAGTGAGCCATGTTCACGCCACTGCACTCCAGCCTAGGGGAGACCCTATCTCAAAAGTAAATAAATAAATAAATAAATAAATAAATAAATAAATAAATAAAAAATATATAAAGAGAATTAAAAAGAGTTCCCAGAGGAAGGAATCCCTTTGCTTAGTGTTGAAGGACAAGACTTCGCCTTAATCTAAGGGAAAGGTATAGCTGTGCCAAACGGCATCTTGTAGTTCATGAGCTGTAAGTAACTTGGTCTGGCTAAAGGGATAGTTGTTGTAAGTGGGTGCAGAAGAGTGAAGAAAGGAAAAGGCAGTGAGAGAGGCACTGAAATTAATATATTAAAATTCATGCAAGATGTGTATGAAAAGATAAAAAGAAATATTTTTGTGAGGTCACTTTACCGTTTAGCTTCTTTTGAGTGCTAACATGATTCTCAAGATACTTATGGGACTGTTCTCCATAGATGGACAGGAAATGCTCTGTGGGCAGGAGAATACAATATAAGTAATCAAATAACAAGATAATTTCAGATAATTTCTGTATTAGTTTATTAGGGTTGCCATAACAAGGTACAACAGACTGAGTGGCTTAAACGTATTTATTTTCTCACAGTCTTGGACGTTAGAAGTCTGAAATCAAGATGGTGGCAGAACTGGTTTTTTTTGTTGAGACAGAGTTTCGCTCTTGTGGCCCAGGCTGGAGCTCAATGGTGTGATCTCCGCTCACTGCAACCTCTGCCTCCCGGGTTCAAGCGATTCTCCTGCCTTGGCCTCCCAAGTAGCTGGAACTACAGGCATGTGCCACCACGCCCGGCTAATTTTGTATTTTTAGTAGAGACGGAGTTTCTCCATCTTGGTCAGGCTGGTCTCGAATTCCCGACCTCAGGTGTCCGCCCGCCTCAGCTTTCTGAAGTGCTGGGATTACAGGTGTGAGCCACCGCGCCAAGAACTGGTTTCTTTTGAAGCCAGAACTGGTTTCTTTTGAAGCATCTCTCGTGGCTTGTAGAGGGCTATCTCTCTGTGTCTTCACACGGTCTTCCCTCTGTAACTATCTGTGTTTTAATTCCCTCTTGTTATAAGGATACTAGTTATATTGGATTAGGGCCTACCCTAATGTCTTCATTATAACTTAATACCTCTAAAGACCTCATCACTGCAATCACATTCTGAGGCACTGGAGGTTAGGATTCCAACATATGAATTTTGGTAGAACTCATTATAGCCCTCCATCTACCTGTCCTCCAAATTCATACACTCACCCTGCTCTAACGGCCCCAGAAATCTTAACTCATTTCAGCATCAAGTCTAAGCACAAAATATCATCTAAATCAGGTATGGGTGAGACTCATAAGAGTTATGATTTGTCCTGAGGCAAAATTCCTCTCCAGCTGTGATTCTATAAAACCAGACAAGTTATCTGCTTCCAAAATACAATGGTGGAATAGGCATAGCATAGACTTTCCCATTCCAAAAGTCAGAAATAAAAAATAAATCCCAGTCGGGAGTGATGGCTCACGCCTATAATCCCAGCACTTTGGGTGGCTGAGGCAGGTGGACCACCTGAGGTCAGGAGTTCGAGACCAGCCTGGCCAATATGGCAAAACCCCATCTCTACTAAAAATGCAAACATTAACCAGAGGTGGTAGCTTATGCCTGTAATCCCAGCTACTCAGGAGGCTGAGGAAGGAGAATTGCTTGAACCCAGAAGGTGGAGGTTGCAGTGAGCCAAGATCATGCCACTGCACTCCAGCCTGTGTGACAGAGCGAGGCTCCATCTCCAACAAACAAATAAACAAACAAATAAACAACAAACAAAGACTTTAAGGCTCCAGAATAATCTTCTTTGGCTTGATGCTTTGTCCTTGGCCCATCAGGGTGGTGGTCCATCCCCTCAGCCCCGGGTGACTGCAATATATGAATTTCTGGGTAGGAGGTGGTACACAGTTCAGTCCCCAACAATTCCTACGATGAAAATGTAACCTATCAATTTGATAGGGAGAGACTGGGAACCAGTGGATTAAGTCAAGGACATCTTTTTTTTTTTTTTTTTTTTTGAGACGGAGTCTCGCTGTGTCTCCCAGGCTGGAGTGCAGTGGCGTGATATCGGCTCACTGCAAGCTCCGCCTCCCGGGTTCACGCCATTCTCCCGCCTCAGCCTCCCAAGTAGCTGAGACTACAGGCGCCCGCCACCACGCCCAGCTAGTTTTTTTTTGTATTTTTAGTAGAGACGGGGTTTCACCATGTTAGCCAGGATAGTCTCGATCTCCTGACCTCGTGATCCACCCGCCTCGGCCTCCCAAAGTGCTGGGATTACAGGCTTGAGCCACCGCGCCCGGCCTAAGGACATCTTCTCTAAGGAAGCAACATTGGACCTAAGACAATGCTTAGATCTGAAGGCAGAATATTCCAGGCAGAGGAAATGAGGCAATAGAAATAAAAGGAAAGAGAAAGCACAGTGCATAGGTTGAAGAGTTAGGCAGGGCATTCAAGCTAGAGCCAGGAGCCTAAATTTCATTCTAAATACAGCAGGCAGGCATTGTGGGCTTATAAGCAGGGGAGAGTGACTTTATTTCATAGGGATTTTGGGTAATGGATTGCAGGGAGGCAAGAACAGAATAAGTAAGAAGATATACCAGTCTGTTGCAGCATATAGGCCACAGAGTTCGGTGGTTTGGCCTATGGTCTTGAAGACAGAGAAAAGGGAATGGATTTCAGATATATTTTGAAAATGAAAATAAAAGACTGGGCTGGGCATGGTGGCTCATGCCTGTAATCCCAGCACTTTGGGAGGCTGAGGCTGGTGGATCACCTGAGGTCAGAAGTTCGAGATCAGCCTGATCAATATGGTGAAACCCTGTCTCTATTAAAAATACAAAAATTAGCCAGCTGTGGCAGCATGTGACTGTAGTCCCAGCTACTAGGGAGGCCGAGACAAGAGAATTGCTTGAACACGGGAGGCAGAGGTTGCAGTGAGCCGAGATCGTGCCACTGTACTCCAGCCTGGTTGACAGAGCGAGACTCTGTCTCAACAAAAAAAAAAAAAAAAAAAGAAAAAAGAAAAGACTGGCTATTGGATTGAATGAGAGAGATAAGAGAAAAGGAGAAACCATGTATGATCCCCAGATTCTTTTATTTTTAAAATTAATTTTTTTTTCCCATAGAAATGAAGTCTTACTTTATTGCCCAGGCTTGTTTAAAACTCCTGGCCTCAAGTGATCCTCCCAGCTCAGCCTTCCAAAGTGCTGGGATTACAGGCGTGAGCCACCATGCTTGGCAGATCCCTAGTTTCTTAGTTTGAGAACAGATAGATTGAAGTGCTTTATATTGCAATGGGTGTGAGGAAAGTAAGAAACGGAGGAACAGAAAGAGTTTTGTTTGGGCCATATTTGAGATGCCTTTAAGACTTCCTAGTGCATATGGCAAGTCAGCAATTATATATACAAATCCGAAGCTCAGGGGAAGCCTGTGCTGGAGTTAAAAGTCAGAGAGTCATTAGCCTATGGTTGGTATTTTAAACCACTGCATTAGACAACAAGGGACTGCTATGGTTAGTGACACAGTTTAAAAGTTCTCAAGATGGTTTTTTGTTTTTCTCTTTTGTGTTTTAATTCTTTGTACAACCTATATTTGTTTCCTTTTCATTTTCCCTCCAGTACTTATTTTAGAAGTTAGATGACCTCAGGAAAAGGGATTCAGGCAACGGTACCTGGAAAAGAGGTGAAGTGAAGAGAAATCTTTCAGAACCGTAAGCAGAAAAGAAGGGGTGAAGTGGGAGCTGGCCGGGACCAAGGGATAATCAGGAAAAAGCTCATTTCTCAGAGCCTTTACTCCTCAATTAAATAATAAGGTTAGGCTGGGCACGGTGGCTCATGCTTTTTTAGGGGTTTTGGGGAATGGAGTCTTACTGTGTTACCCAGGCTGGAGTACAGTGGTATAATCTTGGCTCACTGCAACCTCTGCCTCCCAGGCTCAAGCTTTTTTTCTTTCTCTTTTTTTTTTTTTTTGAGACAGAGTCAGTCTCGCTCTGTCACCCGGGCTGGAGTGTAGCAGTGCGATCTCAGCTCACTGCAACCTCTGCCTCCTGGGTTCAAGCAATTCTCCTGCCTCAGCCTCCTGAGTAGCTGGGATTACAGGCGCCCACCATCACACCCTGCTAATTTTTGTGTTTTTAGTAGCAACAGGGTTTCACCATGTTGGTCAGGTTGGTCTTGAACTCCTGACCTTAGGTGATCCACCCGCCTTGGCCTCCCAAAGCGCTGGGATTACAGGTGTGAGCCACCACACCCGGCCTAGCTCAAGCTCTTTTAATCCCAGCACTTTCAGAGGCCAAGGCGGGAGGACCACTTGAACCCAAGAGTTCAAGACCAGCCTGGGCAACATGGAGAAACTCCAGCTCTACAAAAAATATGAGAAATTAGCTGAGCATGGTGGTGCACACCTGTGGTCCAAGTTACTTGGGAGGCTGAGGTGGATCACTTGAGCTTGGGGAAGTTGAGGCTGCAGTGAGCCGTGATCACACCACTGCAATCCAGCCTGGGTAAGACAGTGAGACCTTGTCTAAACAAACAAACAAACAAGCCGGGTGCGATGGCTCACTCCTGTAATCCCAGCACTTTGGGAGGCCGAGGTGGGCAGATCACTAGGTCAGGAGTTCAAGACCAACCTGGCCAACATGGTGAAACCCCGTCTCTAGGGAAAAATACAAAAATCAGCTGGGCGTGGTGGCAGGTGCCTGTAATCCCAGCTACTCTGGAGGCTGAGGCAGGAGAATAGCTTGAACCAGGGAAGCCGAGGCTGCAGTGAGCCTAGATCACGCTACTGCACTTCAGCCTAGGTGACAGAGAAAGACTCTGTCTCAAAAAAAAAAAAAGGGCAGTTAGGGTTGTGCAAAGAACGTACTTTCCTCTCTATTAAATTGTAAACAATATGAATACAAGAACCAAGTCTTAATTACTCCTACATTCTTCCTGCCATCTAGCATGGGGCCCTGAACATAGTAGGTGTTCTAAAATGTTTTTGGAGGGAAAGAAGGAAGGAAGGAAAGGTGGATGGAAGAGTAAAAATGTCTTTCACATACTGAATATCAGAGATCACATCTAGAAATGTGGTCTGCACATAATTTGCATTCAACCAATATATAGTTGATTGATTTGTAATGGGTCCTATAATAAGATAATGGTAATAATGTGAATTCTCTAAACAAAGTTGCCATCTAAGCAGATAGTATTATTGATTCACTCTGCTTAATGACAGGTAATTCTGACATTTTCATTTGTTTGGTACCTTGTGTACTTTAGGCCATTCAAATCGAAGACAGATTGACACTGACCAGTATTCTTCGAATACTTGTGAAAGAGAAAATAAAGAGGCTTAGCTGAGGTAAAGCAGCTATTGTCCTTGTGAGCCTCAAGTATAGTAGCAATAAATGCGTTTAATAGGATGCTACAAACAGAATTTTTAAAAATAAAGCTTTTTAAGTAAGGGTTTTAAAATGAACTTTAATTATAGATTATATTTGGAAAGTTCCCATTGAATGTTTATAGAAATGACTTTAGTTTAACTACCTTAAACATTGGTTCTAGGTTAAAGGAGTCTTAATTTTTTTTTTTTTTGAGACAGGGTCTCATTCTGTCACACATGTTGGAGTGGAGTGGCATGTTCATGGCTCACTGCAGCCTGCATCTCCCAGGCTCAAGGAATCCTCCTACCTCAGCCTCCTGTATAGCTGGGGCCACAGATGCAAGTTACCATGCCCAGCTAATTTTTATGTTTATTATTTATTTATATTTTTTGTAGAGATGGTGTCTTGTTATACTGCCCAGGCTGGTCTCAAACTCCTGGCCTCAAGTGATCCTCTGCCTTGGCCTTCCAAAGCCACTTCTTTACTACTGTGGTATTTTTAGTATTCAAATATTCCTCACAAATAATATAATATAAAATCTTGGTTGGGCATGGTGGCTCATGCCTATAATCACAGTACTTTGGGAGGCCAAGGTGGGTGGATCACCTGAAGTCAGGAGTTCAAGACCAGCCTGGTCAATGTGGCAAAACCCTATGTCTACTAAAAATATACAAATTAGCTGGGTGTGGTGGCATATGCCTGTAGTCCCAGCTACCTGGGAGGCTGAAGCAGGAGAATTGCTTGATCCCAGGAGGCAGAGGTTTCTGTGAGCTGAGATCACACCACTGCACTCTAGCCTGGGCAACAGAGTGATACTCCGTCTCAGAAAAAGAAAAAAAAATCCAAACATTTAGTGCATTAGGCTGTTCTTATGTTGCTATAAAGAAATATCTGAGTTGAGTAATTTATTGAAAAAAGAGATTTAGGTCAGGCACAGTGGCACGTGCCTATAATCCCAGCACTTTGTGCGACAGAGGCCAGAGGATTGCTTGAGCCCAGGAGTTCGAGACCAGCCTGGAGAACATAGTGAAACTCTACCTCTACAAAAATTTTAAAAATACAAAAATTAGCCAGGATGGTAGTACATGCTTGTAGTCCCAGCTACTCGGGAGGCTGAAGTGGGAGGACTGCCTGAGCCTAGGAGGCCGAGACTGCAGTAAGCCATGATTGTGCCGCTGCACTCCAGCCTGGGTTACAGAGCAAGCAAGATCCTGTCTCAAATAATAATAATAGTAATAATGAGATTTAATTGGTGGCTCAGAATTCTGTAGGCTTTACAGGAAGCATGGTGCTGGCATTTGCTTCTGGTGAGGGCTCAGTAAGGTTACAATCACAGTGGAAGGTGATGGAGAGCCAACATGTTACATGGCAAGAGTGTGGGAAGTTTTTTTTTTGAGACAGAGTTTCGCTCTTGTTGCCCAGGCTGTGTGCAATGGCGTGACCTCGGCTCACTTTGCAACCTTCACCTCTCAGGTTCCAGCGATTCTCCTGCTTGAGCCTCCCGAGTAACTGGGATTACAGGCATGCACCACCACCACGTATTTTGTATTTTTAGTAGAGACGGGGTTTCACCATGTTGGCCAGGCTGCTCTTGAACTCCTGACCTCAGGTGATACACCTGCCTTGGCCTCCCAAATTTCTGGGATTACAGGTGTAAACCACCAAACCTGGCCGGTTCCAGACTCTTTTCAACAACCAGATCTTCTGTAAACTGAGTGAGAACTCACTTATCATTAAGGAGATGGTGCTAAAGCTTTCATGAGGGATCCCATTGATCCAATTACCTCCCACCAGGCGCCACCTCTAACACTGGGAATCACATTTCAACATAAGATTCAGAGGGGACAAACATCCAAAACCGTCACTTAGAACTACAGTCTTGGCTGGGTGCGGTGGCTCACGCCTGTAATCCCAGCACTTTGGGAGGCCAAGGCAGGCGGATCACAAGGTCAGGAGATCGAGACCACGGTGAAACCCCGTCTCTACTAAAAATACAAAAAATTAGCCGGGCGCAGTGGCGGGCGCCTGTAGTCCCAGCTACTTGGGAGGCTGAGGCAGGAGAATGGCAGGAATCCGGGAGGTGGAGCTTGCAGTGAGCCGAGATCACGCCACTGCACTCCAGTCAGGGGGACAGAGTGAGATTCCGTCTAAAAAAAAAAAAAAAAGAACTACAGTCTTATTATTTTTTTAAATGGATGGTAATCTTAATATGGATTTGACTATCATAGCTTTTCTTATTCAGTATGTTGTATTTGGTGAGATCTAAAAAGTATATCTCTTTATAATTATTTTTACAAGCAATGAGTAAAAGATACTGGGAAAGAGGCTCATACATGCTTGCCAATTAAATTGGAAAGACAGCTTGGTGCTTTTAATGTCAGTATCAATCAGTTACTATTCTAAAGATCTTGGACAATTTACTTAATCTTTTCTGAATTTTAGCTTACTCACCTGAAAAATAGTATTAATTATGCCTGAGAGCAATTTGCAAAGCATTTGTGGCAGACCATTGATGGCTTCAGCAATATCCTCCAACCCATATGCTCTTTTCCCATGTGATGGTGACACCCTGTTCCTTTGAAAGGTGGGGTCTATATTCACTTCCTTTGAGTCTGGGTGGGTTTGGGACTATGGTGGTAATGAGACTACATGACTTTTTTGGCTAGGTCGTAAAAGGAGATACTGAGAAAGAATAGGAAAATAAACAGTGTTTGTTTTGTGTTGTTTAGTTTTTTTGTGAAACTGGTCTGGCACTTACAACTGAGTCATATTATTATTATTATTATTATTATTTTCTTTTTTTTTTAGATGGAGCCTCATTCTGTCACCCAGGCTGGAGTGCAGTGGCGCGATCTCAGCTCACTGTAACCTCTGCCCCCTGGGTTCAAGCAATTGTCCTGCTTCAGCCTCCCCAGTAGCTACCACGCCTGACTTTTTGTATTTTTAGTAGAGATGGGGTTTTGCCATGTTGGCCAGGCTGGTCTCGAACTCCTGACCTAGGTGATCTGCCTGCCTCGGCCTTCCAAAGTGCTGGGATTACAGGCATAAGCCATTGTGCCCAGCCTTCATATTATTCTTTTATGGGACATAATCTAACAGAATATCATTCTCAGATGAGATTATCCTGAGACCATGATAAAACAAAATAAAGCAAGGCTAGCTCATAATCTTCTCTAAGCACAAAAACAATGTCATTGTGCCACCCATAAAATATCAACTCTGGACTTTTTGACAAAATGAGTGACTGCTAGTTCTTTAACAATTATAGTTTTTTCCTCACCCAAGTCTGCCCTCCATGTAGATGTCTTGAGATACCAGTAAGAATTGCATCCAAACAGCCTCCAATCTAGAGTGAACTCCTGCTTCCTTAAACCCTTCTTCGAATCACTCAACAAGCTAATAGCCTATATGTATTTAGTTCTTCCTAACTCGCTGTTACTGAGAATCTATGGTTCCCCCATCACATGAATTCTCTCTCACAGCAAGGAGTAATAAGTTCAACTTGTTGAACTACATATACATTTACGGTGGTCTTTGGTTGGAGGATACTGACAATAAGCTCTGGCTTTTTTCTCTTAGGGCACTTGCTTGGGGTAAGAACCGGCTGCCAGCTGCTAGGTATGCAGACTAATTATCCTAGTCACCTGGCTATGAGGAAGCCCAAATTAGCAAATTAGCCCACAAAGAGAGACCACTTAGAAAGCCCCTGAAACTAAATGGAGAGAGAGAGAGAGAGATGCTGGTCAGGTTCTCAATGCTCCAGCCCAAACCTCCCAGTCTACCCCTTGCCTTCTCACTTCAGCTACCTTCTGACTGCAACCACAAGAGACATCGCGAGCCAGAACCACCTGGCCCACACCTTCCTAAATTCCTGACCCACAGAAACCTCAAGCGATAGTAAAATGATTGCTGTTTGAAGCCTCTATGATTTGGGGTGATTTGATACATACAATAGAAAATATAAATTATCTGGCACACAGTAGGCACTCAATAAGTGGCAGCTGTTATTTTGTAATTGTAAGAAATAAAGTTACTATGTGCAAAACCCCCAACACCTAAATTATTTTTCCAGTAAATTTCCATCGACATAAACGTGTGGATCGGTGCCCGTAGATCCACTCAATGTATTTTAATCCTGATACCAAAATAAGGTAGACTGATCAATACTCCTCAGTAGGGATGAGCTCATTTTGGAGCAATGCTAGAGTAGTACTACCGCTGCCACTTTTTGAGGAGGATTTTGTGTTTAAGAAATACATATAATTTTGTCCATAACTTTATAATCCATGTCAGTGGTTAATTATATTTCCTGGCCCCATTGTCTCCTGGGGGTGACATGTTGAGCCTTACATGTTTTTGTTTTGTTTTGTTTTTTGTTTTTGTTTTTTTTTTTGAGATGGAGTTTTGCTCTTGTTGCTCAGGCTGGAGTGTAATGGCACAATCTCGGCTCACTGCAACCTCTGCCTTCTGGGTTCAAGCAATTCTCCTGCCTCAGCTACTGCCCAAGTAGCTGGAATTAGTCATGTGCCACCATGCCAGGCTAATTTTTTGTATTTAGTAGAGATGGGGTTTCACCATGTTGGTGGGGCTGGTCTTGAACTCCTGACTTCAGGTGATCCACCTGCCTTGGCCTCTCAAAGTGCTGGGATTACAGGCATGAGCCACCGTGCCCAGCTGAGCCTGTTTTAAATTAATATTAATGTGACTTATTGAAAAATGCCTTAATTGTATATTTTTTAAATTGCAAAGGCAGTATATGCTCATAGTAAGAGCACAAAATGAAGATACATATGGCAATCTCTCAATCCCTTATTCGTTCCCCGACCCCATCCCCAACCACTCACATGATTTAACCATCATCAATAACCTGTTGTGTATTCTTCCAAATCCTTTTTCTTGCTCATATAAACACAGAAAACATAAATATATGTCTATCAGTGTATTAATATATGTATGTATATATAAAGATATTTGGTTGGTAGCTTTTATTAAAATGGAATCATATTATACAATTACCTTAAAATTTGCTTTCTTCACTTGACAGTGCACCCTGATTTCTATAAGTCAGTGTATATACATTTGCATTTGTTTCCTGTGGCCACCGTAAAAAATCACCAATTTAGTGGCTTGAAACAACGTAGATTTATTCTCTTACAGTTCTGGAGGTCAGAAGTCTGAAACCAGTTTCACCAGCCTATAGTCAAGGCTAAAGTTGTCAGGGCTACTTCCTTCTGGAGCCTCTGAGCTTCTGGTGGCTGCGTGTATTCGTTGGGTTGTGTTAGCCTTTCTCTGTCTTCAAAGCGCATCACTTCAACCTCTGCTTCCATTATATCACTTTCTTTTCTTTCTGTTTCCCTCCTGTTTTTTTTTTTCAGGACAGAGTCTTGCTATGTCACCCAGGCTGGAGTGCAATGGCGTGATCTCGGCTCACTGCAACCTCTGCCTCCCAGGTTCAAGCAATTCTCCTTCCTCAGCCCTCTGAGTAGCTGGGGTTACAGGGGCGCATCACCATGCCCGGATAATTTTTGTATTTTTATAGAGATGGGGTTTCGCCATGTTGCCGAAGCTGATCTCGAACTCCTGACCTCGTGATCCACCTGCTTCGGCCTTCCAAAGTGCTGGGATTACAGGCGTGAGCCTCCACGCCCGGCCTCTGTTTCCCTCCTATGACAATATGATTACATTATGGCCCACAGGATAATCTCTCCATCTCACGGTGTGTTACTTTTATTTGAGACGGAGTCTTATTGTGTCGCCCAGGCTGGAGTATAGTGGCGCCATCTCGGCTCACTGCAACCTCTGCCCTCTGAATTCCAGTGATTCTCCTGCTTCAGCCTTCCGAGTAGCTGGGATTACAGGCGCCTGCCACTGCGCCCGGCTAATTTTTTTTTTTTTTTTTTTTTAGACGGGGTTTCACCATCTTGGCCAGGCTGGTCTTGAACTCCTGATCTCGTGATCCACCTGCCTCGGCCTCCCAAAATGCTGGGATTACAGGCATGAGTCACCGCGCCTGGCCGCCCAGTGTGTAACTTAATCACATCTGCAAAGTCCATTTTGCTACTCAAGGCAACATTAACAGGTTCTAGGGATTAGGACCTGGATATTTTGGGGGACATTATTCAGCTTGCTACAATGTATAAATCCATCTTTTAATCTTATGTATTTATACAAAAGCATACATTTTACATAACAGGGACTCTTGGCGGGGCGCGGTGGCTCACACCTGTAATCATGGCAGTTTGGGAGGCCGAGCAAGTGGATCATGAGGTCAGGAGATCGAGACCATCCTGGCCAACAACAAACCCTGTCTCTAAATAAAAATACAATAATTAGCCGGGCATGGGCACGTGCCTGTAGTCCCAGCTACTTGGGAGGCTGAGGCAGGAGAACCGTTTGAACCAGGGAGTTGGGGGTTGCAGTGAGCCGAGATGGGGCCACTGTATTCCAGCCTGAGGACAGAGAGACTCCGTCAAAAAAAAAAAAAAAAAAAAAAAAAAAAGGGATTCTATTATATGTGCCAGAGATTTTTTTTTATTTTTTATTTTTTAGAGGGTCTCACTATGTTGCCCAGGCTGGTCTGAAACTCCTGAGCTCAAACAATCTTCCTGCCTTAGCCTCCTGAAGTGCTGGGATTACAGGCATGAGCTACCGCACCTGGCCCCGCACCCTCTTTTAAAGTTACTTGTGTTGATGTGTATCTTATATTTTTCTTCATATTCACATAATCAAACATAGTAGTCCTCCCTTATGTTTCTAGAGCCCCGGTGGACGTCTGAAACTGCAGATAGTATTCTGTCCTATACAGTATATATTTTTTTCCTATACATACCTATAATAAAATTTAATTTATAAAATTGGCACGGTAAGAAATTAACAACTCATAATAAAATAGAACAATTATAACAATATACTGTAATAAAAGTTATGTGAATGTGGTCTCTCTCTCAAAATATCTTACTACAGTCATCTATTTTCAGAGGGTAATTGGACGTGGTAACTAAAACTGTGGAAATCAAAACCTCAGGTAAGGGGGTGACTACTGTATATATTGCAAATAAAAAACAAATCAAATTTGGTTACGGAGAGACTTTATTTGAAGGGATTATTGCAAATGGGGATGGGTGGGGACTACGGGCAAGGGTTCCTGCAGTAGGAGGAAAGGGTCTATTCTCTACCCACGGGAAGTGGAATGAAAAGGTGGCTCCCTTGGATAGTAGATCATAGAATGTTTCACCCTGAGGCCAGCTTCTCAGGAGGGGCTACTAAGGTGGGGTTACCTGGGCTCAGGGTCAGGGTGGGTGAAAGTTCAGAGGTATGAGGAAGAGAAATTCAACCAAAATCTTTGATTAAAAAAAAAAGGTGGGAGGTTTATTTTCTTCTTTCTCTTTATCTCTCTCTCTGTCTCTTTCTTTCTTTCTTTTTTTTTTTTTGAGACGGAGTTTCGCTCTTTTTGCCCAGACTGGAGTGCAATGGCGTGATCTCGGCTCACCGCAACCTCCGCCTCCCAGGTTCAAACGATTCTCCTGCCTCAGCCTCCCGAGTAGCTGGGATTACAGGCATGCGCCACCACACCCGGCTAATTTTGTATTTTTAGTAGAGACGGGGTTTCTCCACGTTGGTCAGGCTGGTCTTGAACTCGCGACCTCAGGTGATCCACCTGCCTCGGCCTTCCGAAGTGCTGGGATTACAGGCGTGAGCCACCGCGCCCGGCCTCTGTCTCTTTCTTTCTTTCTTTCTTTCTTGTTTTGAGACAGTCTTACTCTGTTGCCCAGGCTGAAGTGCAGTGGCGCCATTTCAGCTCACTGCAACCTCTGCTTCCCGGGTTCAAGAGGTTCTCCTGCCTCAGCCTCCCAAGTAGCTGGGATTACAGGCGCATACCAAAACCCCTGGCTAATTTTTGTAGTTTTAGTAGAGACAGGATTTCGCCATGTTGGCCAGGCTAGTCTCGAACTCCTGACCTCAGGTAATCCGCCCGCCTCGGTCTCCCAAAGCACTGGGATTACAGGAGTGGGCCACCGCGCCCAGCGTAGTAAGGTTTCTTAATTGTCATTATTTTCTAGGAGCACAGGGCTCAGGTAGAATTCAACGTTGTCAATATACAGGGTTAAATGAATTGTTTACTTTACAAAAGTGAGATCTTAAATGTGCTTCTAATGTCCTCTTGTTTCATGGTATGCTTGTATTATAATAATTAGTCCTCTACGGATGACCACGTTCTTAGTTTCAAAGGTTTTTTTGAGGTTCCTGCAGCTGCTAAACTTGGGGTTCCTGAAGCCATATTTCATTTTCGAAAGCTATTCTTTTTTCTTAGACTCCCTTTTACAGAATTGCCAGCTTGTCTGCATAGCCTATTTGAACATACGTTTATTTTGTCTCACCCCAAACCCCAAAGCAGGTGGCCAGGAAAAAAAAAAAGGTCCCAACACCTTTTCTTTTGTTTTCTGGATCTCCTCCTTTCCGGAAGCAGGGGGTCAGTGACGGGAAGTTTTCGACCCCAGCTTAGTGTCTCTTAATCCCTCTTTGGCCCGTGGAAGCCTCGGAAGGCGTGGCCAGGGCAGGACTTCCCAGCCGAGCGCTGGGGTTTGGCACCGTCTCCCTCCCTGGCACGGCGGAGACAACTGAATACTGAAAGACAAAACCAACACACCGCGAGGAGAGGAAGGAGACACGCCTCCATCCACGCCACAAAGGCACGTTTCCAAGATCTTTTTAGGATCTTACCCATGTTTTGCAGGGAAAAGCGACACAGACCTGAAGCGCCTTCAGGTTTTTTTTTTTTTTTTTTTTTTTTGAGACGACGTCTCGCTCAGTTGCCCAGGCTGGAGTGCAAAGGCGCGATCTCGGCTCACAACCTCCGCCTCCTGGGTTCAAGCGTTTTTCCTGCCTCAGCCTCTCGAGACCGGCTAATTTTTGTATTTTTAGTAGAGACGGGGTTTCACCATGTTTTCCAGGCTGGTCTCGAACTCCTGACCTCAGGTGATCCACCCGCCTCGGCCTCCCAAAGCGCTGGAATTACAGGCGTTCCAACGCGCCCGGCCAGCCTTCAGCTATTTTAATGAAGCGATCTTGTGCAAATCAGCCAGAGGAAGGGAGAGTGGGAGGAAGGAGGAGGGGTCAGCCAGTCCTTCCAGTTAGCTCACTCACCAGTTAGCTCACTCACTGTCCCGGCTCACTCACTGCTTCTAACTCACTGCTCACTCACCGCTTCTTAGCTTAGGAATCACCTACAATAACCTAGTGTTACCGTATCTTGTGATTTCAAACAAGGAACCCTAAAAGCCTGAAAGACACATTGGGTGTCGCTCAACAATGAGGCTCAGCTGCCAAGACGAAAAAAAAATTGCCCTTTCTCCTCCTGCTACCCTGGAGGTGCCAGGTTGTAATCTGCAAATGTATTGTCTGGCCCTTAGGGCTTGACAGTTCATGATTGGTCGCTGAAGGAGCCGGGCGGAGGAGCGAGAGGGACGCGAGCGAGCGAGCAAGCGAGGGAGGGAGCGCAGGGCCAGAGCCTAGCCCCCGCCGACCGCACAGGCGCCGCCTCCCGTCTTCCGGGACCCAGCACTTCGGGGGTTTTGGGCGCCGGAGACGCGTAAGGGCGCCCATGGAGGCAGACTCGCCGGCTAGCCCCGGCGCCCCAGAGCCCCTCGCGGAGGGAGCAGGGAGAGAGTTCTACAGCCTGCTGCGCAGGATAAAAGGCAAACTCTTCACCTGGTGAGTGGAAGGCGCGCGCTGCAGCTCAGCTGGGGCGCGTGGGCGGTTGCGGGCCCGACGCGCACGTGGACACTGAGCACACGCTCTGAGGCTCCCAGCAGGGAGGCAGAGGGGGCGGCCACACGGACTTGGGTTCGGGGCTCAACACGTGCGACAGGGATGGTGCGCTTTACCTGGCCTCGGGAAGCACTTGGTGCGTCTCCCTCGGCTCCCGTTTCGAAATCGTGGCAATGTATTTTAGAGGATTTTGGGGGAAATCCACCCTGTTGGCACTGTTAGGTCGGTCCTCTGGGACGTTCCGCCGGGGAGGGACGAGGTCCCCGGGGATGCCGTGAAGGAGGAGTGCGCACCTCGGGCTGGGCAGGTGGGTGAGCGCCACTTCCTGGCGCCGGCGCCCTCATTCCGTCTGCTGCCGAGCCCTCCAGACTGGGCGCGGTGATCCGAGAGTTGACCCAACTGAGAAATCCTGGTTAAGTTTTGTGCTGCTGCCGGGCGGGAGACCAGAGCCGGCCCTCTCTTCCTGGGCCTGAGCGAGGTGACATAGCCTCCCCCAGGGCTGGGGTCCAGGGAAGCCTGTTTGTGGTATCACTATGCTCTGTGCGAAGTAGGGACAAATGTTTTTAAGGAGTGGGCA
Source organism: Theropithecus gelada (assembly GCF_003255815.1). NCBI lineage: Eukaryota > Metazoa > Chordata > Mammalia > Primates > Cercopithecidae > Theropithecus > Theropithecus gelada. The sequence continues at coordinate 99,545,213 of NC_037682.1, read as the reverse complement.
GCGACTCTAGAAAGCGTTTCTGTGGTTGCTGGAGGACTTGCACTCTGGAAATGAGAGAACCCAGGACCTAAATTGTGAAAGACATTTATTGGGCATTCGCTCTGTGTCAGGTACTGTGCATAACAATGTATGTGGATAATATCAGCGAATCCTCACCACTTTAGGAGATGGTACTATTGGTATATCTGCTTTACCGCTGGAGAAACAAAGAAGGCTAAGCAATTTGCCCAAGGCCACAAGATGATCTTTAAGGGGTGATGCCTGCAAGCCCTAGTCTGAGCAGCGTGGGCCACTGACAACTCATGAAACAGGCATTTGATTTTTTTTTCATATTAACAAAGCGAATTTCCCTTTAACGATTGTGAAAGATATGTCCTGAAAAGCCATACCATTTAAAAAATGAGATCGATAAAGCTGTGAGCATTTTTTTATCGTATAAATATAGTTTGAAATTGATGCATGTGTTTAAAGGGGAAACTTGGCTCAAAACCACCTTGTAGCATCTAGTTGTGTGTGTCCTGATAAATTTGTTGAAAGTTCTCAGCTGGGAGGCAATTCAGTGTAATGGCTAAGGGCACTCACATTCTGGACTCAAATCCTGTCTGGGTGACCTTGGACAAGTCAGTCCGCCCCTCCCGTCCCCTCCCTCCCTCCCTTCCTTCCTTCCTTCCTTCCTTCCTTCCTTCCTTGACTAGTCACTTATCTGTGCTTCAGTCTCCCTCCCTCCCTCCCTCCCTTCCTCCCTTCCTCCCTCCCTTCCTTCCTTCTTTCCTTCCTTCCTTCCTTCCTTCCTTGACTAGTCACTTATCTGTGCTTCAGTCTCCCTCCCTCCCTCCCTCCCTCCCTCCCTCCCTTCCTTCCTTCCTTCCTTCCTTCCTTCCTTCCTTCCTTCCTTCCTTCCTTCCTTCCTTCCGTCGTCTGTCCGTCCTGACGGAGTCTCGTTCTGTCACCCAGGCCTGAGTGCAGTGGCTCGATCTCAGCTAACTGCAACCTAAACCTGTCGGGTTCAAGCGATTATCCTGCCTTAGCCTTCGAAGTGACTGGGATTACAGATATGTACCACCATGCCTGACTAATTTTTCGTACTTTTAGTAGAGATGGGGTTTCCCCATGTTGACCAGGCTGGTCTTGAACTCCTGACCTCAAGTGACCCACCCGCCTCCGCCTCCCAAAGTAGTGGGATTACAGGAGTGAGCCACCACGCCTGGCCTGTGCTCCAGTTTTCTTATTTGTAAAATGGAGATAATAACAGTACCTACCTTGTAGGGCTGTTACAAGGATTAATTGGGTGACTGCACAGGAGAGGGCAGGCAAAGCCTGGCTCCTGTCAGTGCTCCGTATGGGTTAATTGTCACCATTAGCTCTCTCTATTCTTGGGTGATGGGAACATGTGGTGATTACTTCAGGAGATGCCAGTGGCCTTGAAGCTGGGGCAGATGATATGGCAAGATGTCTGTTTAACAAGATGTGATAAGAATTAACAATGATTTTCTTTTTGTTTTTGTTTTTCTTTTTTTTTTGAGACAGAGTTTTGCTCTTGTTGTCCAGGCTGGAATGCAGTGGCACAATCTTGGCTCACTGCAACCTCCGCCTCCTGGGTTCAAGTGATTCTCCTGCCTCAGCCTCCTGAGTAGCTGGGATTACAGACGCCCGCCACCACACCCGGCTAATTTTTGTATTTTTGGTAGAGACAGGGTTTCACCATGTTGGCCAGGCTGGTCTTGTACTCCTGACCTCAGGTGATCCACCCACCTCAGTCTCCCAAAGTGCTGGGATTACAGACATGAGCCACAGCACCTGGCCTGATTTTTTTTTTTCCTCTCCTAATGTTCTGATACTTTTGGAATCTGGGTATGCTTTATAATCAGTCTAGTAGCCTCCTAAATATGATATTTCTTTTGTCTATGAATGTCCTTTTTATGTATCTCTTTGAGGGCTTTTTCCTTTCTTGTGGAATAGCGGTTCTGTGCATTTTTTTTTTTTTTTTAGACGGAGTTTCACTCTTGTTGCCCAGGCTGGATGTTGGCTCACCGCAACCTCCGCCTCCCAGGTTCAAGCTATTCTTCTGCTCAGCCTCCTGAGCAGCTGGGATTACAGGCATGTGCCACCACACCCGGCTAATTTTGTATTTTTAGTAGAGACAGGATTTCTCCATGTTGGTCAGGCTGTTCTCGAACTCCCAACCTCAGGTGATCCCCCTGCCTCGGCCTCCCAAAGTGCTGGGATTACAGGTGTGAGCCACCATGCCTGGCTATGGACAAAGTTCTTTAACAGCAGAAATGGTGTCTTTTTCTTTTTTATGTCTACCACAACCCTTAGCACATGAATGAATGAATGAGTGAATTACTGAGCGATGACAAAGGTTCTCAAGGCTTCCTTTCCATTCTGCCTCCCTCCCTGAACTCTTCCCTTTATTGGTCTTTATTCCAAGGGTCTTGGGCTGAGCTTCTTGTTTGGTTGGCTGGGCTCTTTTGTTAATTAAAGTTTCCATTCCTACCTCTGGCAGCCATCCAAGCACTTGGATTTTGGATTGCAGTTTCTCTTTATCCGACCCAGCAATCAGAAAAGAGTGGTTTACCAGATATCCAGTACTCCTAATACTCAATATTTTAAACTTTGTTGTCAAAACTCATGTCCCAAGTTTGAGTTTAGCTTTGTGAATCCACACCTGTGGCCAGGGAACCAAGGGTGGGAGAGTGTAGAAAGAGGTTGGTAAATGGATGTGATGTGTTATCACCATATGGGCAAGATACAGAGAGAGATTTATAACCACATAGCTCATTTCTACTCCTTTTACCAAAAAGGGGCAAGAATAGCCTTTTTGGGCAACTGGATACTAAATATAGAAAATATTGGGGCCTGGAGCTTGTTATGTTTTCATTATGAGGAGAATATGTTCTAAGTGACCCCAGCTCTTAATATACCTGCCCCCATAGGGTACAGACATCTTTTCTCTATGATTAGGAATATCAGATCACTTATTCAATAAAAGTTTATTGAACACTTACTATGTGCCAGGCATTCATGATAGTGAGAACCATATATTCCTTAGTGGACTCTGTAATTTTGGCTTTTGTGATTGCTGTCAACTCAAGTGAAAAATATTCTGATAGAAGACCATGGACTTCCAGGAGTGTCTGAGAATACTTCTTATTTAATTGTTTATTATTATTATTATTATTATTATTATTATTTTTGAGACAGGATCTCACTCTGTTGGCCAGGCTGGAGTGCAGTGGCTGATCATGGCTTACTGCAGCCTCAACCTCCGTGGCTCAAGTGATCCTCCCACCTCAGCCTCCTGAGTAGCTGGGACTATGGCATGCACTGCCATGCACTACTAATTTTTTTTTTTTTTCGCAGAGACAGGGTTTCATCATGTTGCCCAGGCTGGTCTCAAACTCATGGGCTCAAGTGATCCACCTGCCTCGGCTTTCCAAAGTGTTGGGATGACAAGTGTGGGCCCCTGCGCCTGGTATTATTATTTAATTGTATACTGTCAGTTTACATTCTGACACATAGATCCTAATTTATTCATATATATGTTTTTAATTTTTAATTTCAGTTTTTGTAGGGACAAAATCTTACTATGTTACTCAGGCTGATCTTGAACTCCTGGGCTCAAGCAGTCCTCCCGTCTTGGCCTCCCAAAATGCTGGAGTCACTGCACCAGGCCTATTCACATATTTTAAAAATGCGTATTCCTTATAACAATCATCAACTTTGTATCTCTAGCAAAAAACCTTTAATTATTGTTTTATATATTTATCCTTTTTCCCATCAAACGATGGTAAACTTTTCGAGGGCATGGATTTTATCATATTCCTTTTGTAGCAGAGTGCCGGACATGGTTTATTCATTGATTCTTTCATTCACCAAGCCTTGGACATCTGTAATGTTCTAGGCTTCAGACTAGTCTCTTTGGCCATAATGAACAGGACTAAGTTCCTGCTCTAAAGAAAGCTCATAATCAGATTATGGTAAAAAGTTATATTAAGTGCTATAAAGATAAGTGCAAGGTTCAGCAATGGCACCAAAGAGGGCAGAGACCAAGTTTACCAGGGTGAGGTAGGGTTGGGGAGCTTGAGAGGGAAGGTGATCGGGATTTTGAAGACTGAATGAGTTTTCCAGGTGGCCTAGGTGAGGAAGGGTAGTCTAGGCTTGAAAGTGCCAGAAAGTGTTTTGCTTAAGGAACTTCAAGTGGCTTGGTGTGAAGGGGCATGGGCTGGAAGAGGGAAGGATAATAGGTGGTCAGTCTACACCCACATTCCTTTGTTTTTTTTTGAGATGGAGTCTCGCCTAGGCTGGAGTACAGTGGCGTGATCTCCTGAGTTCACACGAGTCTCTTGTCTCAGCCTCCTGTGTAGCTGGGATTATAAGCATGGGTCACCATGCCTGGCTAATTTTTTTTTTTTTTTTTTTTGAGATGGAGTCTTGCTCTGTTGTCCAGGCTGCAGTGCAGTGGTGTGATCTCAGCTCACTGCAACCTCCGCCTCCCGGGTTCAAGCGATTCTCCTGCCTCAGCCTCCCTAGTAGTAGCTGGGATTACAGGCGCATGCCACCATGCCCAGCTAATTTTTGTATTTTCAGTAGAGACAGGGTTTTGCCATGTTGGCGAGGCTGGTCTTGAACTCCTGACCTCAGGTGATCGGCTCATCTCTGCCCCCTCCAAAGTGCTGGGATTACAGGCGTGAGCCACTGTGCCCAGCCAGTTTAATTTTGTATTTTGTATTTTTTTTTTTTTTTTTGAGATGGAGTCTCACACTGTCGCCCCAGCTGGAATGCAGTGGCGTAATCTCGGCTTACTGCAGCCTCTGCCTCCCGGGTTCAAGTGATTCTCCTGCCTCAGCCTCCCGAGTAGCTGGGATTACAGTGTCTGTCACCACACCCAGCTAATTTTTTGTATTTTTAGGGTTTCACCATGTTGGCCAGGCTGGTCTCAAACTCCTGACCTCGTGATTCACCAACCTCGGCTTCCCAAAGTGCTGGGATTACAGGCGTGAGCCACTGTGCCCAGCCAATTCTGTATTTTTAGCAGAGAAGTTTCACCGTGTTGGCCGAACTGGTCTTGAACTCCTGGTCTCAGGTGATCCACCTGCCATGACCTCCCAAAGTGCTGGGATTACAGGCCTGGGCCACCACGCCCGGCCAACACCCACACTCCTTATTATTGTCTAGAAACAGGTCTGGGATACACCTGTGCTTTCTCCTTTCATTTGGGTTTCCGCCTTCCAAAGGGTAAAGTCCTAGACATTTTTGAAGGAGTCATTTAGTTCTGCTTAACTGTGCAGACTTATCCAGTCAACAGACATCTATTGAGCACTCACTGTGTATGCAGCATAAATCCTAAGCTGGTATGTCGCCCTGCATAAAAACATATTGTTTTATAGTGTTATTTAAACAAAGATGTAAGGTTAGGAATCTTTTGTGGCTTGTGCAATTCCTTGGGGAATTGGGAAACTCTGGATTCTACTAATCTTCGTAAATTCTCTTCCCTTCCCCCCTTTTACTATGAAATTATTTAGTATCTTCCCATTCTACTAGACTCCAGGAATCATCTAGTTATGGCCATTCTATATTCTGATTGTAACATTACTGACCTTGCAATAGATTCCCAATAAATATGTGATGCATGGCTGAGAATGAATCCTTAATACCAATAAATAGGCATTGTATAAAATATTACATCCCTTTTTTTAGAAAAAATCTTGACTGTGCATTATATGTTTGTGACCCAGTCATGTTATTTTGTTCATCTAGTGTGTTTTTCAACCTCAGCCTTCTTCTTTTTTTTTTTTTAAATTTCTTTTTCTTTTTATTTTTTTTGAGATGGAGTTTCGTTCTTGTCACCCAGGCTGAAGTGCAATGGCGTGATCTACATTCACTGCAACCTCCGTCTCCTGGGTTCAAGCCTTTCTCCAACCTCAGCCTCCCAAGTAGCTGGGATTACAGGCAGCTGCCACCATGCCTAGCTAATTTTTGTATTTTTAGTAGAGACGGGGTTTTACCATGTTGGCCGGGCTGGTCTTGAATTCCTGACCTCAGGTGATCCACCCTCCTCAGCCTCCCAAAGTACTGGGATTACAGGCGTGAGACACTGCGCCTGGCCATCCTCAGCCTTCTTGACATTTTGAGTTGACTAATTCTTTTTTTTCTGGAGACAGAGCCTCACTCCAGGCTGGAGTGCAGTGGCATGATCTCGGGTCACTGCAACCTCCCCCTCCTGGTTCAAATGAATCTCCTGCCTCAGCCTCCCGAGTAGCTGGGATTACAGACACCTGCCACCATGTTTGGCTAATTTTTGTATCTTTAGTAGAGATGGGGTTTCACCATGTTGGCCAGGCTGGTCTCGAACTCCTGACCTTAAGTGATCCACCTGCCTCGGCCTCCCAGTGTGCTGGGTTTATAGAATTGAGCCACCACGCCCGGCCTTGAGTTGACTAATTTTTTGTTGGGGCTGTTCTGCAAGATGTAGAACTGACCCCAGCCAATAAGTGCCAGTATAGCACCCTCACCTCCACTCCCAGTTGTGATATTCGAAAATGTCTCCAGAAATTACCAAACGTCTTCTGGGGGACAAAAATCATCCCTGGTTGAGAACCACTGATTAGTCTATTGTTTTTACCCGCTACAGAGTATTCTGTGGTTCCACGGTCCATCCACCAGTGTTAGACAACCAGACAGTTTCCAACTCCCAGCCTCGACAAACATCACTGTGATGACCATTCTCAGACATGTCCCCTATGTGCTGAAGAAAGAGATGATAGCTGGGCTTGGGTCTGAGTCCCTCTAGGTAGAGGGGAGGGGATGCACCCTAGGATGGAGAAATCTTGGGCACCACAGAATCACTGTTGATTTCTGTTGTTCAGTGACCATCTGCTAAGTTATTCCTATCAGCTGCTCTGAAAGAAGGAGGAGGCGGTCTCTCAAGGTTACAGCCCATTAGCCTAAGGAGCTTGGAGAGGGTAGGTGAGGAATGATTGGTGGCTGGACAGCCTGAACCTGTTTTATTAATTTCTCAATACTGGAGGGAGTTGTTAAACGGGCAGGCATGTACTGTAGGGAGAGGTAAGACTGGAATTGAAAAGCTTTTCTCCAGCATGCCTTCCACTGGGCCTCTTGCTCCTCTCTCTGCCCCAGGGTGTAGTCTCCTTCTTCCCCTAGACCACTTCTAGACAACCTTTGGGTTATTCCATCTTTTCTTTGCTTCTTTCTTCTAGTTGACTTGAAGGAAGTTAGTGCTTATTCCCTGTCTTGACAGCACTTCCAGAATAGTCCCAGAGTCCATCTCTGCCTTCAATCCCTATTGTCTTTTATTAATTTTTTCCCGAGACGGAGTCTTGCTCTGTCGCCCAGGCTGGAGTGCAGTGGTGCAATCTCCGCTCACTGCAGCCTTCGCCTCCTGGGTTCAAGTGATTCTCCTGCCTTAGCCTCCCGAGTAGCTGGAATTACAGGTGCCTGCTGCCATGCCTGGCTAATTTTTGTATTTTTAGTAGAGATGGGGTGTCACCATGTTGGCCAGGCTGGTCTCGAACTCCTGACCTCAGGTTATCCTCCCATCTCGGCCTCCAAAGTGCCGGGATTACAGACTTGAGCCACCACGCCTGGCCTCAATCCCTATTGTCACTAATTCAGTTTAAGCCTTTATCGTCTCTCACTTAGTAATAGCTTCCATCCATGCCTCCATCTACCCCCGACCCCAATCATCTCGCTACACAGAAGTCAGAGTGATGCCTAATAAAACGAAGGAGTATTAATAGCTGTCATCAAATGAGAATTCGCTGTGTATCAGGCACCCTACTCACATTTCATCAATCCTCATGACACTCCTACAAAGATAGTTTTTTTATTCTGTTTTGATAGACAAAGCAGGTAAGTAACTTGCCCAGGACAGTTGGCTGATGAGAGGCAGAGCTGAGATCGTTTCATTTGATTCTAAAACCCAGACCTGCTTTACTCTTTCAGAAATCTCAGGTGATATGACCAGTGTACCCAAGAAAATTAAAAGAAAAAAAGAAAGAAATCTCATTACATTATGCTCAGGCTGAAAACCTTTTGGGATTCTTCCCATCACCTACCCCAGTGATTTGCAAACTGGAGGAGCTCTTGGGGTTCCCTGGAGGTTCCTTAGGGTTCACCATGGGAGACAAGTAGGGAATAGGAGCTGGTGGGCTTCTAGGCTGGCCTCTGGCACCCACCAGGGTGTGCTGCTATTGCTTTATAGTTGGGCTTTTATGCCCGATTAATAACAATAATACTGTACACTGGATAACTTATAAGCCAAAGAAACTTATTTCTCACAGTCTGGAGTCTGGGAGGTCTGAGACCAAGGTGCCTGCAGGCTTGGTGTCCCCTGGTTCATCGTCAGCTGTTTTCTTGCTGTGTCCTCACATGGTAAAAAGGGTTTGGGAGCTCTCTGGAGTCCCTTTTGTAAGGACACTAATCCCATTTATGTAGACTCCGCCTTCATGACCTAATCATCTCCCAGAGGCCCCACCTCCAAGTAATATCACATTAGGGATTAAGTTTCAACGTATGAATTTTGAGGAGACACAACTACTAAGTCTATACTAATGCTGTTTGAAGAAAGGGTTCTGTAGCTGAAACAAATCTGAAAGCCACTGTTTATTGGTTAGAGCTCAAACTGCTGCCCCTCCTCCTCTCCTCTTCTTTCTCTACCTGAACATAATAATTCCTTTTTTAAGTTTTTTTTTTTTTTGTGGTAAAATATGCATAGCATAAAATGTACCATTTTAGCCATGTTTATGTGTACCATTCAGGGGGATTAAGTACATTTGTAATACTGTGCCACCATCACCATATCTGTTTCCAGAACTTATTATCCCAAACTCTGTACATTTCAAATAATAACTCTGCACTCGCCCTCCCCAGCCCCTGGCAACTACGGTTCTACTTTCTGTCTCTATGAATCTGACTTCTCTAGATACCTCATATAAATGGAATCATTTAGCACTTGTCATCTTGTGAGAGTTCAGGCTTCTCGACATGAACTGTGAGGCTTTCCGTCACTGGCCCACTTCCCTCTCCAGGTTCACCTCCCAGAATGTCCCTCTCTCACTTGGCACTCGGTCCAGCGACACTGACCTGCCCTTGTGCACACCATACCTGCGCCTTTGCACCTGTAGTTCCCTCCTGGGATTGCTTTTGCTGTTGGCACCAAGTAGGAAATCTTCCCTGTTTCCTCTCTCTGTCCCTCCTGACACACATCTTCGGTTGGGTGCCCCTCTGTGTACTTGTTCCTACCTCATCATTGCACTTCTCGTATTGTAATGCTAAGTATAATTATCACTTGCCTAGGAGGGTGCCTTTTTAAGGACAGAGATGATAATTCATCTTTGAAGTTCCTGCAGTACTTTATGCCTGGCACAGAACTGAAATGGTAGCAGTTCCTCCCATGAGATGTATGAGTTAAGACTGAAATAAAAATTAGGCTATTTCTGAATAGCTTTCAGAGATTATTTTTGAAGGTAGCCACATTTTTGGAAGAAGTGAATTGCCTCCCCAGGAAATTGCTTGTGTAGGTAGGTTTTGGTAGGTTTATTAAAAGGCTATAGTAGACTTGCTCATGCCTGTGGTCCCAGCACTTTGGGACACTGAGACAGGAAGCTTTCTGGAGCTCAGGAGTTCGAGACCAGCCTGGGCAACAAAGCGAGAGTCCTGTCTCTACAAAAAAAAAAAAAAAAAAAAAAATAGAATATTAGCCATGTGCAGTGGTTTAGGCCTATAATCCTAGCTACTCGGAAGGCTGAAGCAGGAGGATTGCTTGAGCTCGTGAGTTCAGTATTTCAAAGTCACTCCACTGCACTCTAGTCTGAGCGACAGGGTAAGTCCCTATCTGTAAAAGAAAAGCTATAAAAACTTCCTTATGTCGTTATTTACTGAAGACAATCGGAGAGAACGAATCATTTCACACAGGCTAATCTTCCAGATAATTTAAAACTCATTCTTTTAAGCATTAAAAATCACTTTTTTTTTTTTTTTTTTTTTTTGAGCGAGTCTCGCTCTGCTGCTGAGACTGGAGTGTAGTGGCGCGATCTTGGCTCACTGCAACCTCCGCCTCTCGGGTTCAAGCGATTCTCCTGCCTCAGCCTTCTGAGTAGCTGGGATTACAGGTGCCTGCCACCATATCCAGCTAAGTTTTGTATTTTTGTAGAGATTGGGTTTCACCGTTTTGGCCAGGCTGGCCTTAAACTCCTGACCTCGGCCGGGCGCGGTGGCTCAAGCCTGTAATTCCAGCACTTTGGGAGGCCGAGACGGGCGGATCAGGAGGTCAGGAGATCGAGACCAGCCTGGCTAACACGGTGAAACCCCGTCTCTACTAAAAAAAAATACAAAAAACTAGCCGGGCGAGGTGGTGGGCGCCTGTAGTCCCAGCTACTCGGGAGGCTGAGGCAGGAGAATGGTGTAAACCCGGGAGGTGGAGCTTGCAGTGAGCTGAGATCCGGCCACTATGCTCCAGCCTGGGGGACAGAGCGAGACTCCGTCTCAAAAAAAAAAAAAAACAAAAAAACCCAAAAACTCCTGACCTCAAGTGATCCACCCACCTTAGCCTCCCAAGGTGCTGGTATTACATGTGTGAGCCACTGTGCCCAGCCTAAAATTCACTTTTAAATCCAATTGAGTGACACTATGTAATGGATTGTTAACGTTTGCTAATTCATTTATTCATAATTTTGGCAGCAATTCTTTGAGGATTAATTGATGTGTACTGAACAACTGTCTTAGGGTAGGCCAAGCCATTTAGTTTAACTTAGTGTGTCCATTTGCAACTAATCCTGGAGATTTTGCCAAGAAAAAAACCATTATTTAAAAATTTTCATGGCATATTTAAGACAAATATGTGAGACTACTCTTTTGATAAACAGTACATTTATTGTGGTATCACGTTTTCTTCATGATTCAGGATCATCATCGTTAACTTTTTTCTGCTGAGAGGCAGCAGTATGTTCATAGGCATTGGTATGAATTATTTGTCTGATTTTTTTCAGCCTTTTTTCTCCCAGGTTGTCACATGTGATTTTTTTTTTTTTTCTATTACCAGTCATATCTCTGGAACCCTGTGTTCTTTCTAAATTATGATTTCTACCATCTTAACACTGTAGAAACCAGATAACTCAGTTTCTTAGAATTGCTTGTAGTTGAAGTATAAATAGATCCCAAATGAAGATTTGAATGGTTTTCATTTTAATAAATTATAAAAGCTTTGAATCCAGATATTTTGAGCTGTTTATTTTGGATGATGACAGGAACTTATGTTATTTTTTTTTTATTTTTTATTTTTTTGAGACAGAGTCTCGCTCTGTCACCAAGGCTGGAGTGCAATGGCACGATCTCGACTCATTGCAACCTCCACCTCCAGGGTTCAAGCAATTCTCCTGCCTCAGCCTCCTGAGTAGCATGGATTACAGGCACACACCACCACGCCCAGCTAATTTTTGTATTTTTAGTAGAGATGGGGTTTTACCATGTTGGCCAGGCTGGTCTTGAACTCCTGACCTCAAGTGATCTGCCCGCCTCAGCCTCCCAAAGTGTTTGGGATTACAGGTGTGAGCCACGGTACCCAGCCAGAGCCCATGTTATTTAAAGCCATCAGACAAGTGATGTGTCACAAAAACTTGGTTATTTATATTAATGATACACAGAGAGATTCCATGAAAAACCACAGGTAAATCCAAACTTTCTTTCTAGTAATTTCTTTTTCCTTTCTTTTTTTTTTTTTTTGGAGATGGCATCTCACTCTGTCACCCAGGCTGGAGTGCAGTGGCATAAACATGGCTCCCTGCAGCCTCAACTTCCTAGGTTCAAGCAATCCTCCAGCCTCAGCCTCCCAAATACCTGAGTTTTGCCAGGTTGCCCAGGCTGGTCTTGAACTCCTGGGCTCAGGCGATCTGCCCGCCTTGGCCTCCCAAAGTGCTCGGATTACAGGCATGAACCTTCTAGTCATTTCTTAAAAATGTAAGAGTACTTAAGGAAAAAACATTTCGTTTCTTCAGTCTAACACAGCCTTACTAAGGAGGATGGTGTTGTGCTGGGTGGATGCAGTAGATCTTCCCAGAGAATTGTGGGGATATTCCTGCTCCAGAAGTGTTTAGGGTATACTTGGGGGAAGAGCATTTCCTAAGCTTTTCACTGTGATATCAAGCAAGAAATAACAATAATAACATTTGTTGAGTAAGGCTTACTTTATGCACTGAGAGCAACCACACTATTCTGAGACCTCAGGGTGAATTAACTCATGTAATTCTTACAATAACTTTATTTATTTATTATTTATTTATTGGAGAAGGAGTCTGGCTCTGTCCCCCAGGCTGGAGTGCAGTGGCACGATCTCAGTTCACTGCATCCTCTGCCTCCCGGGTTCAAGTGATTCTCCTGCTTCCGCCTCCTGAGTAGCTGGGATTACAGGTGTGTGCCTCCAGGCCCGGCTAATTTTTGTATTTTTAGTAGAGAAGAGATTTCACCACGTTGGCCTGGCTGATCTCAAACTCCTGACCTTAGGTGATCTGTCTGCTTCGGCTTCCCAAAGTGCTGGGATTATAGGTGGGAGCCGCTGCGCCTGGCCCTTATAACTTTCTACGACAGGTATTATAATACTATTATTGCTAGCGCCATTTCACAGATGTGAAAGTTGGAGCACGGAGGGGTGAGGTGATTTTCCCTAACAGTATTAGTCACACAGTGGTACGGAATGCAACCAGGCTTCCCCCTCAGGCAGTCTGGCCCCCAGAGCCTGTGCTCTTACTCACTGTACCATTCTGCCTCTTGTGATAGGTCAAAAACAAAAAACAGACCTTGGGCAGTCTATCCCTAGGCTTGTTCTGGATTATTTGGATCTCTAGGAATGGCAAAGAGTATATAAAGTCAGGATAAATAGAATGCATCTTCTGGGAGCATTATTTATTTTTTAGACCCTAGTTGCATGGAAATGGATTAATCATAATCACTGGCCTATGACACACTGTCATTGTGGGCCCATGAATGGCTTAATTAATATATATATACACATTTTTATATATATACATATATACACATATATACACACACATATATACATATATATACACACACACATTTTTTAAGAGACAGAGTCTTACTTTGTCACCCAGGCTAGAGTGCCATGGTATGATCATAGTTCACTGCAGCCTTGAACTCAAGTGATCCTACTGCCTTGGCCTCCAGAGTAGCTAGGACTACAGGGGTGCATCACTAGACCTAATTTTAAAAAAATTTTTGTAGAAATGGAGGTTGCTCTTTTGCCCAGTCTGATCTTGAACACCTGGCTGAAATGATCCTCCCACCTTAGCCTCCCAAAGTGCTGGGATTATAGGTGTGAGCCACTCTGCTCAGCCTCAATTAATTTTTTTTTTTTTTTTTGAGACAGAGTTTTGCTCTTGTTGCCCAGGCTGGAGTGCAATGATGTGATCTCAGTTCACTGTAACCTCTGCCTCCTGGGTTCAAGCGATTCTCCTGCCTCCACCTCCCGAGTAGCTGGGATTAGCCCAGCTAATTTTGTATTTTTAGTAGAGACGGGGTTTCTCCCTGTTGGTCTGTCTGGTCTTGAATTCCCGACCTCAGGTGATCTGCCCACCTCGGCCTCCCAAAGTGCTGGGATTACAGGCGTCAGCCACTGCGCTCGGTCAGGCTCAATTGATTTTTTAATGTAGTAAGTTCCCATAAACCCATCTAGCCCTAAAGCTAGAATTTACATGTACCTAGACCAGAGATAGTCACAATCTGGAATTTTCCTTTCACTATTCCGTTGCTCTCATTTTAATATTGCTTTGTACCTCTGTATTTCTAAAAAGTATGCTTTTATTATCATGTTTGACTTTATAAAAAGGATATCATGCTCTATAATCTGGTGAGATTTATATTCCCTTATATCACGTTGCTAAAATTAATTCATATTGTTACAGATGCTGATGCTGTATACAAACACTCACTTTGACTCTATATAATATTCTTTCCTGTGAATATACCACACTTTCTTCATTCATGCTGTTGATGGGCATTTGGGTTTTTTCCAGGTTTTTTGCTATTGTGTACAGACTTATAGAAACATTCTTCTGCAGGTCTCCTATTGATCATGTGTAAAGGGCTTCTTTCATTCACAGACACGCACATATACATATATCTAGGAGCAGAATTGCTGGTTTATAGGGAATGTGATTGTTAGACTTCATAGAATAATGCCAAACTGTTTTCCAAAGCAGTCGTACCAATTTCCACTCCTAAATTAGCCAGGTATGGTGGTACACACCTGTAATCCTAGCTAGTGGGAAGGCTAAGGTGGGAGGATTGCTTGAGCCCAAGAGGTGGAGGCTGTATGAGCTGAGATTACGCCACTGTATTCCAGCCTGGGTGACGGAGTGAGGCTGTATTTAAAAAATTAAATTTAATTAGAGGGGTGTGGTGGCACATTGCCTGTAATCCCAGCTACTTGGGAGGCCGAGGCATGTGAATTGCTTGAACCCAGGAGGCGGAGGTTGCAGTGAGCCCACATCATGCTACTGCACTCAGCCCACATCATGCTACTGCACTCCAGCCTGGGCAACAGAGTGAGACTCTGGCTCAAAAAAATAAAAAAATTAATTTTTTTTTCACTCCCACTAGCTGTATGTGAGAAATCCTGTAAAACAACTTCCAGTCAAGCTTTAATTTTTTTTCTTTTTTCTTTTTTTTGAGACGGAGTCTCGCTCTGTCACCCAGGCTGGAGTGTAGTGGCGTGATCTTGGCTCACTGCCTCCCAGTTTCAAATGATTCTCGTGCTTCAGCCTCCTGAGTAGCTGGAGTTACAGGCACACCACCACGGCCAGCTAATTTTTGTATTTTTAGTAGAGATGGTTTTACCATGTTGGCTGGACTGGTCTTGAACTTCTGGCTTCAACTGATCCACCTGCCTCATCCTCCCAAAATGCTGGGATTACAAGTGTGAGCCACTGCACCTGGCCAGGCTTTAAAATTTTTGACGGTCAAATGAATGTAAAATAACATCTTATTTTACATATGCCTGATCACTAATGAAGTTGGGTCTGTGTGTGTGTTTATTGGCTTTAGTGTACTTTTTTTTTTTTTTTTTGAGATGGAGTCTCTTTCGTCCAGGCTGGAGTGCAGTGGCACAGTCTCGGCTCACTGCGGCCTCCGCCTCCTAGATTCAAGCAATTCTCCTGCGTCAGCCTCCCGAGGAGTTGGGATTACAGGTCTGTACCACCACACTTGGCTAAGTTTTTTTTTTTTTTTTTTTTTTT
>NC_037682.1:99467730-99529852 GCF_003255815.1 Theropithecus gelada | reverse complement strand
GCTCACTGCAAGCTCCGCCTCCCGGGTTCACGCCATTCTCCGGCCTCAGCCTCCCAACTAGCTGGGACTACAGGCGCCCGCCACCTCGCCCGGCTAGTTTTTTTTTTGTATTTCTTAATAGAGACGGGGTTTCACCGTGTTAGCCAGGATGGTCTCGATCTCCTGACCTCGTGATCCGCCCGTCTCGGCCTCCCAAAGTGCTGGGATTACAGGCTTGAGCCACCGCGCCCGGCCTAAGTTTTGTATTTTAGGGTTTCACCATGTTGGTCAGGCTGGTCTTGAACCCCTGGCCTCAGGTAATTCACCTGCCTTGGCCTCCCAAAGTGCTGGGATTACAGGCATGAGCCACCACACCCGGCCAGCCTTAGTGTACTTCTGTGAAGGGCTGCTGTTCTGTGAAATACCCACCTTTTCCATATTATTTTCCTGTTAAACAGATTGCTATATACATATTGCAACTTACCTGGATTTAAAGATCCCACGTGAGACTGACAGAGTTTTGGCTTCTGGCAGGTTCCCCAATAATCCTCATTTAGTTCTTGTGTGGTAGTGGAAGTTGAAAAGTTTTTGAGCATATTCAGAGTTGTCTGGATTAAATTAGGAGAAGTTGAAGCTGGTTTAAGGGAGGAGTATGACAGTTTTTCTGATTTAGGGCCTGTGGGGTGTTGAAACGCTGGAAAGGATGACATGACTCACAGGAAATCTCCCCGCCGCCTCCCCTTCCCTCATGGGCCAGGTCTCCACGAGCTTTCTAGATTAGTCACCGACTCCTGTTTTTCTTCAGGTGCCTGATTGGTGTGTGATGAGTGTAGTAGGTCAGTTGTTAGAGGTGTTGGTGGTGTCCAGCTCACCACTTTCATAGGGAAAAAAAAAAAAGAGGATTTATTACTTTACAGAATCATGGCGGGTTACACTGCCAAACCACAGAGAGACCAGAGAAGCAGCAGGAGCCAGGAGTCCAAACCACACACAGCAGGATTCTGTGTAAGCCTTTGTGCATTGCGTTTGCTGTTGGCTTCATTCTTCCAGCTGCACGCCAGTTGATGATCTTCATCTGAGGATTGCATTGGACAATTTAGATCACACAAAACACAAAATGAACAAACCCCTCAAGTTTGAAAGCAATTTTTGTTTTGATAATCTGCAATGAGGGAAATTTAGCTTTTACAATAGTTAAAGAGAATCATCCTTCGGAACCTTCTGTTCCACCCTAATGGGCAGGCGGTGTTAAGAATTGAACGTTTTATGTGGCTTCTTGGCTGCCTGTTGAGAACAGGGTTTGTTTGTGCTCAGTACCTGTGCCAGACTGGGATGGACAGAGGGAGGGTTGTATGTCTGTCTCAGGGATGTACTCTCTTGCAATCCAGACTCGTGAAACGGCAGCATGTTTATTACCAACGCTAATCCCATGCTTCCTGATCCTACCTGCCTCCCACCCCAGCACCCACCTTTTTAGCCCCGCTGGAGCTCCTGTGTGTCTTTTGGAGTGTGTCCACGTTTGTGCTCCTCTTAGAATTTTTCTCCCAGAAGAGTAGTGGGGAGGGAGGATCCTGGAGGCAGAGGCCACATACTCCATATATTGCCCACGGTTGAATCCTGCCCTCTTCATTTTGCCCCTTGCCCCTAATCTAGGCAGTGACTTAAGTTCCTCTGACCCATATCCAAAGAGAATAGGTGATTTGAAAATGTGTTTCAGGTTGGGTGCAGTGGCTCACGCCTGTAATCCCAGCACTTTAGGAGGCCAAGGCAGGGGGATCACCTGAGGTTGGGGAGTTCCAGACCAGCCTGACCAACATGGAGAAACCCGGTCTGTACTAAAAATACAAAATTAGCCGGTTGTGGTGGCGCATGCCTATAATCCCGGCTACTTGGGAGGCTGAGGCAGGAGAATCGCTTGAACCGGGGAGGCGGAGGTTGCGATGAGCCGAGATGGTACCATTGTACTCCAGCCTGGGCTACAAGAGCGAAACTCCGTCTCAAAAAAAAAAAAAAATGTGTTTCACACTTTCTCGTTTCAGCCAATGAAAGCCAGAGGACAAAGAGAAGGATATCATGAATGGATTTTATAGTTTCCCTTATATTTATCAGAACACCTCTTATTAAAATAATTGTAGAACAGATAACCATATGGGTTTGACTAATCAGTGCCCATTGTTCTAGAGGCAGGATAGTATGTTTTCTTGTTTTTCTTTTTTTGGGACAGTGTCTTGCCCCGTTATCCAGGCTGGAGTGCACTGGTGTGATCTCTACTCACTGTAACCTCTGCCTCCTGGGTTCAGGTGATCCTCCCACCTCAGCCTCTTGAGTAGCTGGGATTACAGGCACGTGCCATGATGCTCAGCTAATTTTTGTATTTTTAGTAGAGATGGGGTTTCACTATGTTGGCCAGGCTGGTCTCGAACTCCTGACCTCAAGTGATCCCCATATCTTGGCCTCCCAGGGTGCTGGGAATACAGGAGTGAGCCACTGCGTCCAGCCAGAGTCAGGGTAATTTGTACCAATTGATCTCCCTGTATGGTATCATAATCATCAATATTACATATAGTATATTTTATTATTGTTATCAGGGAAGTAATGTATGGAATGGGAAAAATATAGGCTTACTAAATTTCTGATCTTGTACAAGTTACTTCTCTGAACAGCTGAAACTGTTACAACTGTTTTTCAACAGTATAATTGTACTAATAATCTCTATCTTACAAGAGTTTTTGTAATATTTAAGAGAAACATATTGGCTGGGTGTGGTGGCTCACACCCGTAATCCCAGCACTTTGGGAGGCCGAGGTGGGCAGATCACCTGAGGTCAGGAGTTCGAGACCAGTTTGGGCAATATGGCGAAACCCCATCTCTACTAAAGATACGAAAATAAGCCGGGCATGGAGGTGCACGCCTATAGTCCCAACTACTTGGGAGACTGAGGTGGGAGAATTGCTTGAAGCCAGGAGGCAGAAGTTGCAGTGAGATGAGATAGCGCCACTGTACTCCAACCTGGAGTACAGAGCGAGACTGTCTCAAAAAAAAAAAAAAAAAGGCTGGGCGCTGTGGCTCATGCCTGTAATCCCAGCACTTTGGGAGGCTGAGGCAGGCGGATCACCTGAGGTTAGGAGTTCGAGACCAACCTTGCCAACATGGTAAAACCCCGACTCTACTAAAAATACAAAAATTATCTGGGTGTGGTGGCAGGAGCCTGTAATCCCAGCTACTTGGGAGGCTGAGGCAGGAGAATCACTTGAACCCAGGAGACGGAAGTTGCAGAGAGCCGAGATCACACCATTGTACCCCAGCCTGGGTGACAAAAGCGAAACTCCATCTCAAAAAAAAAAAAAAAAAGAAAAGAAACATCATATATAAGTACTTAGTATGGCACCCACACACATTTATTTTTATTAAGCCACCTCACTTTTGTTGAGATAAGAAAGGTTTTTTGAATCCCTAATAGATGCACGTAGTGTACTTGCAATGTAACAGTGGTTATAAGCTCAGCCTCTGGAGCCACACTGCTTGGGTTGGTCTCCAGGTTCTGCCATTTGCTAGCTGTGTGATATTGGGCAAGTTACTTAACATCTCTGTGCCTCCATTTCTGTATCTATAAATAGCAATAATAATGGTACCTACCTCATAGGATTGTTGGGAGGATTAAATAAATTAGTGTTTGGTATATAGTATACACTCAATAAGTGTTAGATGCCATAATTATTATTACTATTACTATTACTAGATATTGTGAGACTATATGTATATAAGGTGGGGGTAAGTGGGTGGCAAAAATATCCGTAACACGATGTCTGCATTTAGAATCTAGTAAAGGAAGTGGAACGTATAAAACACTACAGGCAAAATATAGAAAATGAAAAAATAGGATTACAACCACAGTGTCATAGGAATTTAGAGGTCATCATTCTGGTAGTGGGCGCCTTTCTTACTATCTTTATTCCCACAATTATTTCAATTTACTTTTTTATTTTTATTTTGAGACGAAGTCTCAATCTGTCACTCAGGCTGGAGTACAGTGGCGCGATCCCAGCTCACTGCTACCTCTGCCTCCCAGGTTCAACTGATTCTCCTAAGTCAGCCTCCCGAGTAGCTGAGATTACAGGTCTATGCAACCACGCCAGCTAATTTTTTGTATTTTTTTTAGTAGAAATGGGGCTTCACCATGTTGGCCAGGCTGGTCTTGAACTCCTGACCTCAAGTGATCCACCTGCCTCGGCCTCCCAAAGTGCTGGGATTACAGGCCTAAGCTGCTGCTCCTGGTCTTATGTCAATTTTTTAGTGTGGCAAAATGTAAAGAACACAGACTTTGGAATCATATTTGGATTTTAATCTAGTGCTGCTATTTATTTGGCATATAAACTTGGTTAAAAGACTTAAATGCTAGCAAAATGATACATATATAGTATTGTATGAACATGCAGTATGTTAATATACATAAGAGCTCAGTCAGTGGCTAGCACTTCCCTGTCTTTTATTATGTAGGGGGTGAGACAGTATTAATGTGTCCCCTGTATTCTTCACTAAGAGTCACATGGGACATAATACAGAAGAATAAATCACTGGATTTATACTTTCAATTTTTGTTGGTTTGCATGGAACTAGTTCAGCAGTTTCTGGCTTGATGGCATGGTTTTATTTTCTCCCTGGCAAACGATGAAAGTGTTTTAATCCAAGGTGGCTCCTGATCAGCTTTGCCTGCAATTTTTTAATAGACTCTCTATTCGATGTGATTATTTTGTTGCTAAGGAAATTCACTGAGATGAATGTAAATAGTTATAACATTATGATTCAAGTGTTGTTTTAAAGTATCACATGCATTGTTGACTTAGAATATTCATTTTCTATTGCTGTTATAAATTACCACCAATTTAGTGGCTTAAAACACCACCAATTTATTATCTTACTGTTCTGTAAGTCAGAAGGCCAACACTGGTCTTCCCGGGCTAACAATCAAAGTGTTGCAGGTGTTGCATTCTTTTCTGTAGGTTCTAGGGGAGAATCAATTCCTTGCCTTTTCCACCTTCTGGAAGCCGCCTGCCTTCCTTGGCTTGTGATTTCAAAGCTAGCAACGTTGCATCTCTCTGAGCCTTCTGTTGTTACACCTCCCTTTGACTACAGCTGAGAAACGTTCTCCCTTTTGAAGTCTCATGTGATTAGATTGGGGCTACCTGGTTAATCCACATCTGCAAAGTCCCTTTCGCCCTGTAAGGTAACCTATTGGCAGGTTCGGGGTGAGGGAGAGAGTGTGGCCACTTTTGGAGGGCCAATATTCTTCCACCTACATTTAGTGGTAGAAACTAGAAATGATGCCCCCCACCAGAAAAAAAAAAGCTTTAGAGCACAAAGAAATAAGAACACCTAGATGTTCGTGAAAATGTAAGCAATAGTTCTACAGCTCATGAACAGCAGGGAAACAAAAAAGAAAAAGAAAAGATGTAAGTGATAATTCATAAAATGTCAAGGAAACCTTTACTCAGCTCTTTCACCCACAACCTTTTACACATACTCGGTGTTTGAAAGAATGAACCAATAATTGTTACTGACTGTTTAAGTTATACCACGGATTAGAAAACTACTGACTCCTTTGGATGAGCTGCATCTTCAGGCTCCATTCATGCGGGGGAATTTACAATGCTGTCCCCTTTGCTGGGATGACAGTTCTTATAGCCCTTTTATTGACCCAAACATCTTGTCTTTATTCTGGAAGTCTAGATGAAATATCATCTTATGAGTAAGGCCTTCCATGAATCCCAGATTTGGTTAGATCTCATCCTACCTTGCACATCTCTTTGTTCATCCTCACCACATTAGGAATTGTTGCTTTACTGTTCTTGTTCACTGCTGTATTGTGAATTCCATGAGGACAGGGGCTCCATTTCTGTGTTCCCATAGCTTGACACAGTGTTAGGATCTAAAAAAAACAAGTGCTGAATTGAATTGGGTACCATTAAGGAGACAGTAATAAGAGTCATTGTGTTTGGGAGGCCGAGGCAGGCAGATCGCTTGAGTCCGGGAGTTCCAGACCAGCGTGAGGAACATGGTGAAACCCTGTCTCTACTAAAAATACAAAAAATTAGCTGGGCATGGTGGTGTACGCCTGTAGTCCCAGCTACTTGGGGGCTGAGGTGGGAAAATCACTTGAGCCCATGAGGTTGAGGCTGCAGTGAACCCTGATTATGCCACTGTGCTCCAGTTTGGGTGGCAGAGTGAGATGCGACCCTGTCTCGAAAAAAGGAAAAAAAAAAAAAAGTCACTGTGGGCTATTGAAGTTGCCTTCCAGGTTTGGACTATTTCCGCTAAGCAGGCAGGGAAAATTCGCACACATTCCAGTCTCTAGGTAAAAGTCTTGAAGTGGTGTGCTACTGCAAAGGCCTGTCTTGAAAAAAGACACAGGTATAACCTCTGATTTGATTGTTTTGAGATAGATGACCTCCCGCAGACAAAGCTGCAGTTTACCAGGTGTGCTGTGTTCAGTCCATAGGTGCAATTACCTTCAAATACCTTAAGTGGCTGTTTGCTCTTGCTCCAGACTTTTCTGTTTTTGCGTGTGAGTGTGCATGTTAATGATTTAAGGCATTGAATGTTGGCCTCTTTAGCAGCCATTTGATTTCCTGCATAACTCTCATTTTCTACAGGACTTGATATTGGTAGCTTTTATCTTATTGGCTATGGGATGATATTATGATGGTTTACAGTTGTCAGGTATTACAGGAGTTGTATATGTCGGTAGTGTGGACAATGTGATTGGAGTGTATTAGGATATTTTTGCATGCAAAATTCCAAGTTAAATGTAAAATAATTATAAGTCTATAATAACTGAATCTGTAGTCATGCAATATGTTGTTATCTGTTATAAAATGTATGGAAAAATATACTCAGATATGAGTATATATGATATGAGTATATATGAGTATATATGATCAGATAAAAGGTTGGGCATTTATAGACAGAAATCGTATTAGCCTGTATTTTTACAGCTGTGGAAATCTAGCCTTTGTTTTTGTAGCTTCATTCATTTTCTTTTTCTTTGAGATGGAGTTTCACTCTTGTTGCCCAGGCTGGAGTGCAATAGCGCGATCTCAGCTCACTGCAACGTCCGCCTCCTGGGTTCAAGTGATTATCCTGCCTCAGCCTCCCGAGTAGCTGGGATTACAGACATGCGCCACCACACCTGGCTAATTTTGTATTTTTAGTAGAGATGGGGTTTCACCATGCTGGCCAGGCTGTTCTCGAACTCCTGACCTCAGGTGATCCACCCACCTCAGCCTCCCAAAGTTCTGGAATTACAGGCGTGAGCCGCCACGCCCGGCGGCTCCATTCATTTTCATCAACATTTGGATGCATCCTCTATTGGGAATTTATTTTAGCAAGAGTCATGTAGGAGGGAACATGGTTAGCAAAAGCACTCTACTTATGCCAGTAGGTTTGTATTTTGAACCTGATTCTGAGACTTTTGAACAGCATCAGTTAGGCAACCCATTTCACCTCTTTTTTTTTTTTTTTTTTTTTGAGACAGAATCTCACTCTGTCACCCAGGCTGGAGTGCAGTGGCGTGATCTTGGCTCACTGCAACCTCTGCCTCCCAGGTTCAAGTGATTCTCCTGCCTCCGCCTCCTGAGTAGCTGGGATTACAGGCACGTGCCACCGCACCTGGCTAATTTTTGTATTTTTAGTACAGAGAGGGTTTCACCATGTTGGCCAGGATGGTCTCAATCTCTTGACCTCGTGACCCGCCCACCTCAGCCTCCCAAAGTGCTGGGATTACAGGCGTGAGCCACTGCACCCGGCCATTTCACCTCTCTTAGCCTCAGTTTCTTCATCGGTAACCACACAGCATTGGCAAATGGATCAAAAATAAGATAGGGTGTAGAAGAGTTTTTGTATACTGGGAGTCACTATAGAAAACATAGGCAAGGTATTCTGATGGGGTCCATTAGCATGAATATAATAAATACTTGATGATGATGGGTACCCCACTGGCAAGTGCAGGGAACTTTAAGTCAGCAGTTTGGAAATCTGGTCTAATCACAGACCAGAAAAGGTTGGGAGAGAAACAAAAGATGGAATGTGAGCTGCAAGTCCAAATTAGCCACAAGGATTAAACATGAGGAGTCAAGGGGAAGCCTTCCAATGTTATAATTAGTGTTTTCTTCTAGTCCCTGTACTTTCCTAGTTCTTTTAAGATGGAATGTAGATTTTTTTTTTTTTTTTTGAGACAAGGTCTCACTCTTGTCACCCAGGCTGGAGTGCAGTGGTGTGATCGTGGCTCACTGCAGCCTTGAACTTCCTGGGGTCAGGTGATCCTTTCACTTCAACCTCCTAAATAGCTGGGACTATAGGTGCATGCCATCATGCCCAGCTAATTTTTGCATTTTTTTCTGTAGAGGAGTCATTCGATCATGTTTCCCAGGCTGGTCTCACACTCTTGGGCTTCAGCGGTCTGCCCACTTTGGCCTCTCAAAGTGCTGGGATTACAGGCGTGAGCCACCACACTTGGCTGTAAATAGATTTCTCATTGTTTGAAAACTAGTATGTACAAAATAAAAAAGAAAATAACAAAAAATTTCCACAATCCCACCCAAATTATCTGGTTCTTTTAAGGTTTAATCAATCAGGCAATTTGATCCATCAATCAGTTCATCAAATCATTGACTTCTAAACCCTTCCACTGCTATCTTTTGGCTTCAGGCCTTCTCTTGTTCAGAATAGAATGAACCAGTTCTGGGAACTAACAACATTGGGAATACTCGGAGGTAGACATTGTCTTGATTGGAAATATCCTGAGTTACAAGTAAAGTGACTGGATATAACCTAGTGGGTTACTTGCCTTATCTAGACCCATACTAAGCTTGCTGTGCTCTAAACTTCTGTTGTATTGCTATAGAATACTGCAAAATTGGCTCACCCACCCCCTCCTTTAGTCTAAGAAATGCAGTATAACATTTGGTGAAGATCAGCAGAAAAAAAAATATTTTGCCAATTTCAGAAATGTCCTGCTCCATCAGAAAATATAACTGGTATTATAATTTATAGGGTAATTTTTGAAAAAGGTTGCTTTATTGCTTTATTCAGTAGCGAGACTGTGGTTTTGGCAAAACTTTATGAACATATTTCTAGAGTGGTAGATAAGAAGGCTGACACCTGAACCTCTCGATTCCTGTTCTTTGCCAGAATTTTCCAGTTCTCTTTGTCTGGAACATCATGATCAGTTCATTTGGTAGTGACCAGTCTCTGGAGAAAGTAGCTCTTGCTGTTCAAACTTACACTTATACTTGAAAATAAAGGTGGTAGTTTTTAATGAGAATCGTCACTGCTAACTTTGACAGATGGTCACAAGGTGACCATCTCAAAAGAAAAACCTATCTGGGAAATACAGGATTAAAGTTGCTTCGTGTATCTAGAAGAAATATAGGATTAAAGTTGCTTCGTGTATCTAGAACAACGGCAAATAAATTACATGTCCCCCCACTTCATGAAGATAGTTTTGTATCTGCCTTGCAACCAGATAAGATTGTCTTGTTGGTTGGGTGCGGTGGTGCATGCCTATAATCCCAGTGCTTTGGGAGGCCTAGGCATGAGGATCGCCTGAGGCCAGGAGTTTGGGACCAGCCTGGGCAACATAGTGAGGCCTTGTCTCTACCAAAATGTTTAAAACTAGCTGGGTGTGGTGGCATGTGCCTGTAGTCCCAGCTACCTGGTAGGCGGAGATGGGAGCAGATACTATCACTCTGTCCCATTCCCATGAATGTTACAACTTATTTTACGTTTTTATTTTTAAGTTGAATGCTTTCTGATAGTCGCATTTGGGTTGACACGTTTCCAAGTTAAACTGTAGACTGATTTCTTCTTGTAATCCATTTGTTCCTACTTGTTCCAGTTGAACTAACAGAGGTTTCAGAAAGGTCAGCTTTCTCTGGTGGCATTTTTTACCTTTGCAGCAATTCTGCCAGCCCATATTGATTCATATCCTGGATAAACAAAGATGAATATGACGCTGTTTCTGCCTTTTAGGAGCTTGTGACCTACCTGGGAAGCCATACACATAGTAAGTAGAATACTGTGTGAGACATTTTATATTAGATTAGCAATCTTCAGGTTTTTCTTACATTATGAACCCCTTTTATTATTATTTTTTGCCAGGAATCTTACGTTTTGAAATATTTTGACACCCTTTCCCCAATACTCATTTGTTAAGTAATAATGAGTTTATTTTTTTCTCTCTCTTTTAACTAATCAGACAGTAGAACTTCTGGTTAGCAAGAGAAAATGACTGTTACCACGCTTGGTTGATATAATTAGAGCTGAAAGCAAATACAAGTGATGTTTTGGTTTGTCTGAACGGCCTCGGCATGGGTACATGTAGGGTTTCTGTTGACTTAAAAAAAAAGTTTTATGGAAACATTCAAATAAAAGTAGAGACTATTCTCTACTGTGATGACAACCCAGTTTCCTTCTTTTTTTTTCTTTTGTGATGGAGTCTTGCTGTGTCGCCCAGGCTGGAGTACAGTGGTGTGTTCTCGGATCACTGCAACCTCTGCCTCCTGGGCTCAAGTGACCCTCCTGCCTCCGCCTCCCAAATGGGCTACAGGCATGCGCCACCATGCCCTGCTAATTTTTGTGTTGTTAGTAGAGATGAGGTTTTGCCATGTTGGCCAGGCTGGTCATGAACTCCCGGCTTCAAGTGATCCACCCGCCTTGGCCTCCCAAAGTGCTAGAATTACAGGCGTGAGCCACTGCAACTTGTCCCTTATCACCCAGTTTCAGTGAATGTCAGCAGTTCATTCTTGTTCCATTTATACACTTCCACTTTCTTCCTCTTGGATGATCTTAAAGTAAATCTCAGGCATCACGTAATGTAATGCACAGATCAATGTTAATCTCTAACAGATAAGAACTTAAAAGCAACTATAATACCATCATTCCATCTAAAAATATACAATAATTCCTTAATATAAAATACCCAGTTCATATTAAAATTTTCTCAGTTATCTCATAATTAAAAAAAATAGTTTGTTCAAATCACAATGCAAATAAGGCCCATGTATTTTAATAGGTTGTTATGTTTATATCTTTTTCTGTCTTAGGCTTACCTTCTTCTCTTTACTTTTAAAGAAACAGTTCATTTATCATGGGGTTTTTCACATTTTGGTTTTTGTTGATTGTGTCTTTCTGATAAGTTAACAATATTTTCTTTTTTTTTTCCTTTTTTTTCTTTTTTTTTTTTTTTGAGACGGAGTCTCACTCTGTTGCCAGGCTGGAGTGCAGTGGTGTGATCTCGGCTCACTGCAAGCTCCACCTCCTGGGTTCAAGTGGTTCTCCTGCCTCAGCCTTCCGAGTAGCTGGGACTACAGGGACCCACCACCACGCCCGACTAATTTTTGTATTTTTGGTAGAGATGGGGTTTCACTATGTTTGCCAGGATGGTCTCGATCTCTTGACCTCGTGATCCGCCTGCCTCGGCCTCACACACTGTTGGGATTACAGGTGTGAGCCTCCGTGCCCGGCCAACGGTATTTTCTTCTTAGGATAATGTTTTTAAATGCATAAATATATAAGATTATAATGGAAACCAATTGCAAAGATTTAGTTGTCAAATTATTAAAAAGTAAATTGGGATATATGTTAATATAGAGGCTTTTTTTCTTTAAAATTTACTAAGTAACAAAATATCACAATGAGTTTTTAACTACGATGATTTTTTTTTTTTTTTTTTAAAGAGATGGCATTTTGCTCTGTTGCCCAGGCTGGAATGCAGTGGTGCCATCAGAGCCCACTGCAGCCTCAAACTCCTTGGCTGAAGCAATTCTGCCTCCTCAGCCTCCCAGGTAGCTGGGACTACAAGCATGCACGATCATACTATCACATCCAGCCTTTTTTTTTTATTTTTTAAAACTTTATAGAGATGAGGTCTTGCTGTTTTGCCCAGGCTGGTCTCCAGCTTGTGGCCTTAGGTGATCCTCCTGCCTTGGCCTTCCCAACATGCTAGGATTACAGATGTGAGCCAGCGTGCCTGGTTTACCATGATTTTGGAGTAGCGATGAATATAAATTTTATTTGAAATTTTAGCTATAGTTGCCATATGAAATGAAAATATCTGAATTCTTTTGGCAGCAAAGTCTTAGGTATTGCTAGCACCACTATAGTTTGTTGCCTACATTTATAATTGAAGCGATTATTAAATTTTAGTTCAATGTTACTGAAAATGAGGATATATATATTTTTTTCTACTGAAATTCATAGACCCTAGAATATTTTCATGGACCTGGTTCATGTGCCCCAGGTTAAAAAAATCTGTGGTTCTATTTTTTTTTTTGGTAAGATTTCATAGGTATTGTGTACTACCATCAAGAGATGTCTTAGTTTGTTTTTTGTTGCTGTAAAAATATCCAAGGTTGGTAATTTATGCAGAAAAGAAGTTTATTTCATACAGCTCTAAAGGCTGGGAAGTTCAAAGATTGGGCAGCTGCATCTGTTTGGCTTCTGGTGAGGGCCTTGTACTGTGTCATAGCATGGTGGAAGGCATCATAGGGCGAGAAGGGTGCACTGAGAGTCAAACAGGCTTTTTTTTTTTTTTTTTAAGATGTAATCTCACTCTGTCACCCAGGCTGGAGTGCGATGGCACGATGTCTGTTCACTGCAGCCTCTGCCTCCTGTGTTCAAATGATTCTCCTGCTTCAGTCTCCCAAGTAGCTGGGATCACAGACTCCTGCCACCACACCTGGCTAATTTTTGTATTTTTAGTAGAGACGGGGTTTTACCATGTTGACTAGGCTGGTCTCGAACTCCTGACCTCAGGTGATTGGCCCTCCTCAGCCTCCCAAAGTGCTGGGATTACAAGCATGAGCTTTTTTTTTTTCCTTTTTCCTACCGACCTCCTCCTCTGAGAGAGTCTCTCTCTGTCACCCAGGCTGGAGTACAGTGGCGTGATCTTGGCTCACTGCAACCTCCACCTGCTGGGTTCAAGCAGTTCTCCTGCCTCAGCCTCCTGAGTAGCTGTGACTACAGGCGTGCGCCACCACGCCTAGCTAGTTTTTTGTATTTTTAGTAGAGACAGGGTTTCACCATGTTGGCCAGGCTGGTCTCAAACTTCTGGCCTCAAGTGATCCGCCTGCCTCGGCCTTCCAAAGTGCTGTGATTATGGGCAGGAACCACCACGCCTGGGCAGGAACCACCACGCCTGGCCAGGATTAAGTTTCAGCATGAGTTTTAGAGGGGACAGATATTCAAATCATGACAGGAGATATATAGTGTTTTCTTGTCTGTTTCTTTTTTGTTATGTTAGGAGCTATTGATGTTTTGTCTAGATCCATTATTTAATTAGGACTCCTAAAGTGATATTTTATTTGTCGTCCCCTCTTAATTTATTGTACAGACTATTTCCACAAGGACAAACTCCTTGTCATCAACTCTTCGATTACTCTGAGGTATAATTTGTATAAGAAGGGCAGGATAAACATTGACTGATTTCTTTTATTCACCAGTCTTCAAAATAATAAGTTCATTCCCTAGCATCCACCAAAGAAGACCAGCAAGTTAAAGAATTTTTTAGTATTGCTATTTTTTTTTTTTTTTTTTTGAGACAGAGTTTCGGTCTTTAACCTAGGCTGGAGTGCAGTGGTGCGATCTCAGCTCACTGCAACCTCTGCCTTCCGGTTTCAAGTGATTCTCCTGCTTCAGCCTCCTGAGTAGCTGGGATTACAGGCGCTGCCACCTGCGCATCTAATTTTTGTATTTTTAATAGAGATGTGGTTTCACTGTGTTGGCCAGGCTGTTCTTGATAACTCCTGACCTCGTGATCCGCCTGCCTCTGCCTCCCAAAGTGCTGGGATTACAGGCCTGAGCCACCGTGCCCAGCCAGTATTGCTATTAACTCATGGGTTTAAACATTTGAAGTGTTTCATTCCATTGCAGTTATTCTTCCCAGTGCTAAGAATTTATTTTTGTCATAGATTCAATCCTTAGTTTTCTTACTATTTGATGTGACAAGTTGTTCCAGGCTTATTTTGTAAATTTCCTGCCCCAGGTCTGAAATCAGCCATTCTCCAAAAAGCCCTAGTTCTTTTTATTTTTGTTTACTTACTTACTTTATTTATTTTGAGACGGAGTCTTACTATGTCGTCCAGGCTGGAGTGCAATGATGCAATCTCGGCTCACTGCAACCTGCGCTTCCTGGGTTCAAGTGATTCTCCTCCCTTAGCTTCCTGGATAGTTGGGATTACAGGTGCGCCACCACGCCCAGCTAATTTTTTTTTTTTTTTTTTTTTTTGAGATGGAGTCTTGCTCTGTCGCCCAGGCTGGAGTGCAGTGGTGCAATCTCGGCTCACTGCAACCACCGCCTCCTGGGTTCTAGTGATTCTCCTTCCCCAGCCTTCCGAGTAGCTGGGATTACAGGTGCACGCCACCACGCCTGGCTGATTTTTGTATTTGTAGTAGAGATGGGGTTTTGCCATGTTGGCCAGGCTGGTCTCGAACTCCTGAGCTCAGGTGATCCTCCTGCCCCGGCCTCCTAAAGTGCTGGGATTACAGGGGTGAGCCACCACATCCAGCCATTTTTGTATTTTTAGTAGAGACAGGGTTTCACCCTGTTGGCCAGGCTAGTCTTGTACACCAGACCTCAAGTGATCCACCCACCTTAGCCTCGCAAAGTGCTGGTGTTACATTTGTGAGCCACTGTGCCTGGTTCCTAGTTCTTTTTAGTGGGAGGTCGTATTTAGTTGCCATTATCTAGACACTAGAGGTGTTTATAATTAATGGATTAGTCATTGTTTCAGAGCTTTTTAGGGGAGATAGGATATCTATATGTATATATTATGAAATACTCATGACATACTACGAAGTACTCATGAGTCAATTGTACCTTTCAATAAAGTTCAAAACTATAAGGTTTTTAACTCAACCTCTTCGATCTTACAATTTCATCTTCTTTTTTCTGTATATCCCAAATGAATACATCAATATTCATATTGTATGTGTATGTATATACAATATTCATATATCAATATGTATATACAGTATTCATATTGTAGGGGGACACGGCCCTCAAAGCCAGAAGAGGTTAAAGGGGCTCCCATCAATGTAATTTCTTATCTTCTGTATTCCACAGTATTTGTACATACTCCCAAAATAATATCAACACTGTATCCAAACAGTTTAAGCTATTGTACCGTTCTTTTTGATCCTATGGTATATTTTATTAGGAGTGTATTGTCAAATTAGTATGTTTTAAAGTCTCTTGAAATAATTCCTGTCTGTTTGGTTTTGCTACCACCTTTTAAAACATCAAGTTTATTTTAAATTTTGTTTATTTTAGATGTGGCTTTTTTAAATTTCATTTTTGTTTTACATAATTATAAGTTATGTAACATACTTACATGGCCTCAAAGGCAAATCTATAAAACAAAGTATCTTCAGACATACACCTTTTACTTTGCTCCCTCTGCTGCCCTGTACACAACTTTTAAAAAGTTTTGGTTTGGCCGGGCGCGGTGGCTCACGTCTGTAATCCCAGCACTTTAGGAGGCCAAAGAGAATGGATCACCTGAGGTCAGGAGTTTGAGACCAGCCTGACCAACCTGGAGAAACCCTGTCTCTACTAAAAATACAAAATTAGTCTGGCTTGGTGGTGCGTGCCAGTAATCCCAGCTACTTGGGAGGCAGAGGTTGCAGTGAGAGTGAGCTATTGCATTCCAGCATGGACAACAAGAGCAAAACTCTTATCTCAAAAAAAAAAAATTTTTTTAATTTTGTCTTTCCTTTTAAAAAATTAACAAATTATAGGTAAATATTTGCATTCCATACCCATTTTTCTCCACATTTGCTTCTCCTTTTTAAAAAAGGAGTCACTTTATAACAGTACATATAAATATGTGCCTTGCTTTCTATAGCTGTACAGTAGTAATCCTGTGTGTTTATTCAGCTAGTCTCCCATTGTTAGACATTTTGTTTTTTTCCTTTAGTCTTTTGCTAGTATAAATAGTGCTGCAATGAATAGCTTTGTAGACACACCTTTTTGTATTTTTGCCCGAGTTGCCTTGGGGTAGATTCCTTGAGACAAAATTGCTAGAAATTGTCAAATCAGCATCCCCAAACTCTCCCGCTGAAATAGAGATTTATTGTTTTGCACTTTCACTAGCAAAAGTCAGAAGTACTATTAAGTTTTTGAAGTGTCAAAAACAGATCCTGAACAGCCCATGGATTGCATTCACTTATTCCACGGATTCCTAAAAGCTGACAGACCTCAGAATCAGAAGCATTGCTGTAGACCTTTGCTCACTCAAGGTCTGGTCCATGGATCAGCAGCATAAGTATTTCCTGAGAGCTTGTTAGGAATGCGGAATCTCAGGCCAGGTGCAGTGGCTCACGCCTGTAATCCCAGCATTTTGGGGGGCCGAGGCGGGTGGATCACGAGGTCAGGAGTTCGAGACCAGCCTGACCAACAGGGTGAAACCTGTCTCTACTAAAACTACAAAAATTAGCTGAGTGTGGTGACAGGTGCCTGTAATCCCAGCTACTCAAGAGGCTGAGACAGGAGAATTGCTTGAATCTAGTTGGTGGAGGTTGCAGTGAGCCGCGATCGTGCCCCTGAACTTCAGCCTAGGCGACAGAGCAAGACTCCATCTCAAAAAAAAAGCGGAAACTCAGGCCTCTCTCCAAACCTACAGAATGAGAAGCTGCGATTTAACAAGAGCCTTAGATGATTCATATCACATGAAAGTTTGAGAAGCACCAGGCTAGAACTGTGTTCTTCAATGCTATAACTCCCGGCCTCATGCAGTTATTTAAGTGAAAATGAATCCAAATAGAATAAATAGAATAAATAAAATAGAATAAAACGAAACATTCAGTTCCTCATTTATACTAGCCACATTTCAAGTGCTCAAGAGCTACTTTTCAAACATGTCTATCACTGTGGTGACATCTACAGTGTGGCACAATGCTGATCCCTGGCTTCACCGTCTAATTTGGTAGCCATTCTCCATATATGGCCATTTTAGTTAAGTTGAAATGAAATAACATTAAACATTCAATTCCTTATTCCCATTAGCCGTGTTTCAAACACTCAATAGCTGCATATGGGTAGAGGGTACTCTATTGGACGGTGCATATATAGAATAGACAGGTATGGTCAAGAGGTTACCAAAAGGCTGGGCAAGCCAGAGGAAAGAAGGAAATAAAATGCACTCAGTGCCTCAGGTGGGTGGATGTGCTAGGTACTTTGATAGGTTACATCAGTTAACCCTTAGGCGCATAAAGGTGGTATTACACTCACTTAAAAAAAAGTAAGAGAACTACCTAACACTAATAAAGAGTAGAGTTAGATCTTCGGATTCAAAGACTAGGAGTCTTTCTACTATATTCAGAAGGAATAATCTTTTCCTGAAGGCCACATCTAAATTGCACTCTCTACTAGCTTTTTCCAGAACAAGACATGGTGTGCACCACTGTTTTCACTTGCCTGTACCTGTTTCTCTTCTTTTTCATGTTTCAAATTTAAATCCAGACCCCAGTTTTATCTAATTCTATAGCTTGTATTTTTTCCACTGTAACATTCATTGAGTTCACCTTTGAGGGCCTCTTGTCTACAGTATTGTCTGCCTTGCATTTTAACATGATGCCATCTTCATAATAGTAGCATTTTTTGTTAACTTTAAATAAACATTTACTGAGCACCTATTCTGAGTAAGACATAATCCAGTGAGCAAAAAGAAAACACTGATTTTCTTTCTTTTACTTACCTTCTTTGTGAGGTGATCATGTATGCCACTACACTTATCTGTTTTTTAAAATTTGACTTTTTAAGCTACTTTGAGTTTTGAATATGACTTTAACAGAATGTGGGTTCTTCAAAATTGCAAGCTACTTATGCTTACTAGAATTTGATGATACATTAATGGCTAAACTTTTGAATCATAGGAATGTGCAAATGGAAAGAAAACAGTTCATCTTGGCTGCTACTTACTGTGTAAAGAAAAGCTACTTATAATTCCTTCCTTCCTTCCTTCCTTCCTTCCTTCCTTCCTTCCTTCCTTCCTTCCCTCCCTCCTTTCTTTTCTCTTTCTTTTCTTTTTTCTTTCTTTCTTTCCTTCTTTCTTTCTTTCTTTTTCCTTCCTTCTTTCCTTCCTTCCTTCCTTTTTCTTTCTTTCTTCTTTTTCTTTCTCTCTCTCTCTCTTTCCCTCCCTCCCTCCCTTCCTTCCTTCTTTCCTTCCTTCCTTCCTTTTCTTTCTTTTCTTGTTGTGTCGACCAGGCTAGAATGAAGGGGCGTGATCTTGGCTCACTGCATACTCCACCTCCTGGGTTCCAGTGATTCTCATGCCTCAGCCTCCTGAGTAGCTGGGACTATAGGCGCACGCCACCACACCTTGCTAATTTTTGTACTTTACTTAGTAGAGATGGGATTTTGCCATGTTGACCAGGCTGGTCTCAAACTCCTGGCCTCAAGTGATCTGCCCACTTCTGCTTCCCAAAGTGCTGGAATTATAGATGTGAGTCACAGTGCCTGGCCAAAAACTCTTTATAATTTATTTCTAAACATGCTTCTAATATAATTTAAAATGCTTTAGAAATAGAAACTGGGTAGCTTATGAGCAGAGTACAAGAACTTGGTCTAAATGAATATTTCTTTTTGGGTTCCTAATAGGATTTTTATAGACGTACTGGAAGTTGTTATTCTTTACCAGGTATTTACAGGTGGCAGATGTAATGGATTTAAAAATCTCCCCCAAGTAACTGTGTTCCATAGGAGTCTTAGCACTAGTATGAAATCCTGCCTTTAGCTGACAACATGCAACCTAGCAACACAGATTTATTGAGACATAAAGTGAAGGGAATGCATAATTTGCATTCAAATAATGCATCTTATCCATCATTTGGAACTCTTTTTTCTTCAAATAAAAAGGAAAGAATAATTTAGTGATTTGCCATCCTGATTGTGTCTTAGACTCATCTAGGAGACTTAAAATAGGCTGATATTTGGAATCTACCCCCTGAGAATCTGATCCAATTGGTTTGGGCTGGGGTCTTGGTGTCAGTGTTATTTTTAAAGCCCAGTATTTTTAAATATATAATCAGTAGAGGACTGCCTATCTAATTTGAAAGAGTAAATAAAGAAGAGCTGAAGAAATGAATGCATCCCATCACTGTGTCTCATATGTATATTATATATGTGTGTATATGAGTGCATCCCATCACTGTGTCTCATATATATATGTGTGTATATATGAATGCATCCCATCACTGTGTCTCATATATGTATTATATGTGTATATGAATGCATCCCATCGCTGTGTCTCATGTATGTATTATATGTGTATATGAATGCATCCCATCACTGTGTCTCATATATATATGTGTGTGTATATGAATGTATCCCATCACTGTGTCTCATATATATATTATATATGTGTGTATATGAGTGCATCCCATTACTGTGTCTCTCATATATATTATATATATGTGTATATGAATGCATCCCATCACTGTGTCTCTCATATATATTACATATGTGTGTATATGAATGCATCCCATCACTGTGTCTCATATATATATTATATATATGTGTATATGAATGCATCCCATCACTGTGTCTCATATATATATTACATATGTGTGTATATGAATCCATCCCATCACTGTGTCTCTCATATATATATTATATATGTGTGTATATGAATGCATCCCATCACTGTGTCTCATATATATATGTGTGTATATGAATGCATCCCATCACTGTGTCTCATATATATATGTGTGTATATGAATGCACCCCATCACTGTGTGTCATGTGTATATATCATGTAAAACTAGTGTTTAAATTAGGCACACACTCATATTTTAAATTAGGCACACACTCGTATTATGGCCTTTCCTCCATTCCTCAATCTTCCTGAAATATCTTTCGGGTGTGTGATTGTTTTGACTCCTCTGTGAACCTTTCCCAGGACGTCTTGAGCTTTGCTTCTCCTTGGCTGCATGCACAACTCTTATTTTAACCCTTTCTCGTTTTATTGTGGTTTTGTGTTGTGGGGTCTGTCTGACTCCTCACACAGAAAACACCTGAGGTCGTTCAACAATAGCACATGCCCTGTGTGCCGGGCACTGTTAATCATGGAGAATATAATGTCCCTTTCCTCCTGGAGCTTAGAGTTTTGGGGAAAGAACAGTCATAAGCGGTGTGGTTGGTACTGTGATAGAGGGGTGTGGTATTTTGTAGAGGCACAAAGTGGAGCTCCCTGATCTGTTCTGGGGAGAAGAAAGAGGGTCTGGGACTAGAAAATAGATGAGTCTTAATTCTAAATTCCTTGTGCTTGGCACATATTAACAACCATTGAACTCTGGTGAATATATGGCTGAGGAGCTTACTGACTGAAGACATGAATAAAAGTATATTTTCACTGGAAATCAGGTACATGAGTATGTATTTTGGAATGGAAGGGAGGTTACAATATAGATTTTAGGTTTCCTCGAAGAAAGAAGGAGGGAAATAAAGTGCCTCATGATCTTTTCTTCTTTCATTCCTTGAATTTTTTTTTTTTTTTTTTTTTTTTTTGAGATGGAGTCTTGCTTTGTCGCCCAGGCTGAAGTGCAGTGGTGTGATCTGCAACCTCTGCCTCCTGGGTTCAAGTGATTCTCCTGCCTCAGCCACCCAAGTAGCTGGAATTACAGGCACGCGCCACCACACCTGGTTAATTTTTTTGTATTTTTACAAAAAATACAGGGTTTCACCATGTTGGCCAGGCTGGTCTTGAACTCCTGACTCAAGTAATCCACCCGTCTTGGCCTCCCAAAGTGCTGGGATTACAGGCATGAGCCACTGTGCCTGGCCTCATTCTTTAAATTCTTAAAGTTATAAAATAGATTCTAACAATAATGTGGTTGGAAGTGACCTTACTCAGCCCATCTTCTACCTGTTTGTCCACTCCTGCCCTCAGTGATCCATAACTCTTGTTTGCTGTGTATTCTGGAAGGCTGGCTCCCCCGGTGTGAAGCTGCCTTGGGGAAATTTGTCTTGGGATAGGATCATATCCTGCCATTGAAGTTCATTTTAGTGGAGGTTCCGTTAGAAAAACCGGGACAGGATATATCCGAAGGTCGGATGCATGTTTCTTCTGGCAACTTCGCTTAGACAGGAACAGGTTTTGTTATGGTATAGAGAGTTCCTCTGTTCAGAATTCACATGAACCTACCTTGTACAAATTTTATACAAACGTGAATGTGGAGCTGTAAGTAACAAAAATTGTTTTGAGGCCTTCAGTGTCTATACGTCTGAGTGTTTTGTCTTCTTTCTTCCTTTGTTCAATTTCCTACCCCCTCTCACTCTGGCTTTTCTCTCTCACTCTTCTGTTATAGATGAGGTCATTATGATTTGGAGCCAAGAGAAGTGCATTCCTGTAACTTTAAATCTCCATACTCAATTTGTGACTCTCCTTTTTTTAGAAGATGGTTACAGTTTATAATAGTTAGAGGACAGCTTGCTTAATTGTGCTATTTTAGAATGCAGATATGAGCTTACTGTAGGAATTCTGTCAATTTGTGAAGAGGGCTTAATGCTTCCACACTTTTTATTCTCACTTATTTCAGATTTATAATTGCTTTCAAGTCCATTATGAGATGTGAAAAATGTTCTCAATTTGATTAGGTTATCAGCCACTTGGTTAGAGTTTCTGTGCCTGGTACTTTGGACGTCCAACTCCCCCATGATGTACAGGGAAGCAGTGTGACTACTGGGAGGAGAGAGATGAGGCCAGGCTCCCCCTTTCTTGACAGCAAGGCGAGGTACAGGGATGCTTTGAAGAAGGGTGTTTTGTCTTGCTTTGAGACAGAATCTTGCTCTATTGCCCAGGCTGGAGCACAGTAGCGCCATCTCGGCTCACTGCAACCTCTGCCTTCCAGGTTCAAGAGATTCTCCTGTCTCAGCCTCCCGAGTAGCTGGGATTACAGGTGCCCGCCACCATGCCCAGCTAATTTTTTTATTTTTAGTAGAGACGGGGTTTCACTATGTTGGCCAGATTGGTCTTGAACTCCTGATCTCAAGTGATCCGCCCGCCTCAGCCTCCCAAAGTGCTGGGATTACGGGCGTGAGCCACCGTGCCCAGCCTGAAGGGGTTTTCTAATATAAACTCTGTTATAAAATAATAATGGAGAGAGAACGGAGGGGAAGAGAGGGATGAGGGGAAAGAGAGGAAAGAGAAAGAGATATAGAACGTCGGAAGATACCAACTGTGAGGGATGACCCACTTGTTATCCCAAGACTGTGTGCTGTAGCAGGGACAGCAGATGTTTAATGGCCAGGAAATTTGGGCATTAGCTCTGCTCCCGTGTGATCTTAGACAAAACACTACTCTTTTCTGGGCGGCAGTCTCCTTGATTAAAGTGGGTTAGTGCTAAGGTTCTGCAATTCTGAGACTTCCTTCCAGGGAAGAGAGGAAGTTTCCTTAGAGCCCTTCCTGCCTTCCTTCCTGCCTCCCTCCCTCCCTTCCTTCCTCCCTCCCTTCCTCCCTTCCTTCCTTCCTTCCTCCCTCCCTCCCTCCCTCCCTCCCTTCCTTCCTCCCTCCCTCCCTCCCTCCCTTCCTTCCTTCCTCCCTCCCTCCCTCCCTCCTTCCCTCCCTCCCTTCCTTCCTTCCTCCCTTCCTCCCTCCTTCCCTCCCTCTCTCCCTCCCTTTTCTCTCTTTCCCTCCCTTTTCTCTCTCTCCCATCCTTTTTTTTTTTTTTGGCAAACTCTCACTCTGTCGCCCAGGCTGGAGTGCAGTGGTACGATCTCGGCTCACTGCAACCTGCCTCTCAGGTTCAAGTGATTCTCCTCCCTCAGCCTCCTGAGAAGCTGGGATTACAGGTGCACACCACCATGCCCAGCTAAATTTTGTATTTTTAGTAGAGATGGGGTTTCACCGTGTTGACCAAGCTGGTCTCAAACTCCTGACCTTGGGTAATCCACCCGCCTTGGCCTTCCAAAGTGCTGGGATTACAGATGTGAGCCACCTTTAAGCAAATTTGAACCCTGTGATCTGGTCTTTTAATAGTTAGGAGCACTGATCTCTTCTGCCTTTTACAGACAGTATGACGATGGGTGAATTCTGGACCTGCTCTGAGTCTCATCTTCTCCCTCTGTAGCATGAGTGCAATAGGACTTTTCTCAGGGCTGTTGTCAGGATCATGTAATTGAGATTGTGAGCTGTGATAGGTACTAATTGAACAATGAAATATAGGAAAATTGGAATCATTTCCTCAGCCGGGTACCTCTCCCCACATGGTTCCTGAGAGAGGCATATGGCTGGGAATAATGACACAAAATAAACGAACTTTTTCATCCTTTGGCTTTGGCCCCACATTCCCGGAGACTCCTGGTGCACTATACCGGACTAAGCGGTGAATTTCCTTTGTCTAGGATAGGGCAGCCTAGGACCTGAATCAATGCAAACCGTGCCTCCTTCAAGAGGAAGTGGTGCACAAGAGAAGGAGATAGCAACTCCTGGACCTGGTTTAGCTCATCAGCCGGTGCTGGGTAGAGCGTGCCTAGAAAGAATGCTACCTGTAGAGGAGCAAATCCTTAACTTTTGGCTCATCTTGGTGTAAATTTCCTCCGGTAACCTAAAACAGTGTCCTTGGATTTGGCCAGTTCTTGACATCATCACCTTCCCCTTAGAGAGTGGAGACTCCTTCCTTTTGAGAGTTCCAGACTCAGCTACATGAAGTAATATAACCCTTTGGAGAGCAATCTAGGAAAACAAAACTGAAGATGCTCGTGCCCTAAGAACAAACACCATCTCGTCCAATTCCGTTCTTGGATATATCCAGAGCAAGTGATTCCTTTAAACTTTATTGTAGAAATAGAAAGTCATTATATTTGTAGGACACTCTTTGAGTTTCCTGCTCCCAGCAGAATGCAACTGGCTGGAATCTCTCCAGATGCCTTAGATGGCTCCCATCAGGCCATCCTGAGTACTGAGGAGATTAAATCTTAGCGTATCTATAACCCATTTTTTTTTTTTTTTTTAATAGAGACAGGGTCTCACTTTGTTACCCAGGCTCTTTTGAACTCCTGGGCTCAAGAAATCCTCCTTTTTTTTTTTTTTATTTTTTTAAATAGAGACAGGGTCTCACTATGTTGCCCAGCGTGGTTTTGAACTCTTGGGCTCAAGCAGTCCTCCTTCCTGGGCTTCCCAAAGTGCTGGGATTACAGGCGTGAGTCACCACGCCTCGCCATCTGTAACCCATTTGTACCACCTGGAGTAAAACTAGTTTTACTAGTTTTTTCTAGTAAAACCTAGAAATAACTCTTAGGAAATTACATCAAAAGACAAATGAAAACAAAAAGAAAAAGGAATATAACCAAAATATTCATCAACGATGGAATGGATTAATAAAGCATGATGTAGTCATGTGGTAGAGTACTATACAGTACTGAAAAGGAAGAACAAGAACTCATGTATCCATATGGATGGCCCTCTCAAACCCTGTTGATCAAAACCACAGTTGCAGAAGTATATACAGTATGATGCCGTCTAGTTAAAATTTTGAAACAATGCTATTTGTTGCTTAGGGATACTTACATAAATATTAAAATATGTAGAAAAGCATGAAAATAATAAATACTCAGTTCTAATTAGTTACCTCAGGAGGCCTAAGAGATTAGAGAGAACACACGTGGGATACCTTGATGTTGCCAATATTTCTTTCTTTTCTTTTTTTCTTTTTTGTAGTGGTGTGATTTCAGCTCACTCTAACCTCCACCTCTCAGGTTCAAGCTATTCTTGTGCCTCAGCCTCCCTACTAGCTGAGATTACAGGCGTGCACTACCATGCCCGGCTAATTTTTGTGTTTTTAGTAGAGATGGGGTTTCGGCATGTTGCCCAGGCTGGTCTCGAACTCCTGGGCTCAGGTAATTCACCCACCTCGGCCTCCCAAAGTGCTAGGATTACAGGCATTAGCCACTGTGCCCAACTGACAATTGTTTCTTTCTTTTTCTTTTCTTTTTTTTTTTTTTTTTTTTTTTTGAGACAGAGTCTTGCTCTGTCGCCCAGGCTGGAGTGCAGTGGCGTGATCTCAGCTCACTGCAACCTCTGCCTCCCAAGTTCAAGTGATTCTCCTGCCTCAGCCTCCTGAGTAGCTGGGACTACAGGCGCATGCCACCACGCCCAACTAATTTTGTATTTTTAGTAGAGATGGGGTTTCACCATGTTGGTTAGGCTGGCCTCGAACTCCTTACTTCATGATCCTCCTCTCTCAGCCTCCCAAAGTTGCTGGGATTACAAGCATGAGCCACCGTGCCCGGCAAATTGTTTATTTTTTGAGGTGATAGATACATGGATACATGTTGATTATACATTATACATACTTTGTTATTTGTTAGATAGAAGAATTACTAAAAATTAAAAATGAAACATGCTGTGAGAGAGTAGTTCAAGGTGAGGCTGGAGAGTCAGATGGTGGGTTGCCTGTAGGGCCATTTTAAAGTGTGACTTTCACCTAAGGCCAGAAGGAACCAGCCAGTGAAAGGTTTTATTTTTATTTTTATTTATTTTATTTTAGGTTTTAGACGTGATAAATAATCTCATAATATTAACACTCAGAACATCACTCCTGCTGCAGCGTGGAGACTGGATTTGGGTAGAATGACAGTAGGACAGGAAGAATACTTAGAAAAAGTTTCCTCTTTGAAACACCACTTTCTCTAGGCCTCCAGATTGTTTCTTCCTTCCTAGTTCTCCCCTTACCTCTCTGGCCATGCCCCTTTATCTCCATCTCTAATGAGTCTTCCTCCCTCCCTCCCTTCCTTCCTTCCGTCCTTCCGTCCTTCCTTTCTTCCTCTCATTCTGTCGCCCAGGCTGGAGTGCAGTGGTGCAATCTCAGCTCACTGCAACCTCTGCCTCCTGGGTTCAAGCGATTCTCATGCGTCAGCCTCCTGAGTGCTGGGATTACAGGCGCCCGCCACCACACCCTGCTAATGTTTGTATTTTTACTAGAGACGGGGTTTCACCATGTTGGCCAGGCTGGCCTCAAACTCCTGACCTCAAGTGATCTGCCTGCCTTGGCCTCCCAAAGTACGGGGATTACAGGCATAAGCCACCGCATCCAGCCTCTCCAGCCCTTTAAATATTGCTGTTTCCCACGGTATTTCTTTTTTGCTCTCTTTTCTTCCCAATTTTTAGTTATATGCCTTGGTGATCTCATTATGTCCCACATTCAGCTACCACCTTTATGCTCATGATTCTCAAGTTTATTTCTCCAATCCAATGCTTTCTTCCAGCTCCAAGCTGCCTACTAGACATTTCTTCTTGGCTATCTCATAATTAAACAAAATCCAGCATGTCCAAAATGGAGTTATTATCCTTTCTAAATATGCCTTTTCCTTCTGCCTTTAGGATCTTGGTTAACCATATTGCTATCTATCCAACTATCTGATCCAGAAAATAGGTATTATTGTAGACTCTTCTGTCTCAGTCAACTTGCTTCTTTAATTAGTTTCCATGTTAGAAATGCAGGGTAAGGGCCAGTTACAGTGGCTCACACTTGAAATCCTAGCACTTTGGGAGGCTGAGGTGGGAGGATCCCTTGAGCCTAGGAGTTTGAGACCAACCTGAGCAACGTAGTGAAACCCCATCTTTACCAAAAAAAAAAAAAAAAAAAAAAAAATTAGCTGGGCATGGTGGCATGTGCCCATGGTCCTAGTTATTTGGGAGGCTGAAGTGGGAGGATTGCTCGAGTCTGGGAGGTCAAGGCTGCAGTGAGCTGCGATTGCACCACTGCACTGCTAAGCAATAGAACAAGACCCTGTCTCAAAAAAAAAAAAAAAAAAAAGACAGACACACACACACACGTGCTTTACAAAGTATGTTATAGTCAAGTAATCAAAATGATCTCTAAATGGATGTTCAGTGAAATAGGGGAATATGCCTTTGTGGGAATGGAGGGGATCAGAAAGATAAAAGAGAATAAAAATGTAGTCCTTCAATAACTAACATTTAAATAGTTATTTCATAAAATGAAATGAAGAACCACCTGGAATAATTAGCATTTCCCTTTGTGTTTAGCTGTGTGTGTGTGTGTGTGTGTGTGTGTGTGTGTGTGTGTGTGTAAGGTATAACTTATTTGCAAGCTATTCTGATTTCTTCCTTTATTTTCCAGGAATATTTTGAAAACAATTGCTCTGGGTCAGATGTTGTCCTTGTGTATATGTGGGACAGCCATCACCAGCCAGTATTTGGCAGAAAGATACAAAGTGAACACCCCCATGCTTCAGAGCTTTATCAATTATTGCTTGCTGTTCCTAATTTATACAGTGATGCTGGCATTTCGATCAGGTATGTCAAATGTGGAAATTACCTTTTCAACAAAATTATCTTCATAAAAATTACTAGAAAAGTATGACACCCCTGAATTCTGTGAAAGTAGTAACTAGAGACTTATGCATAATTCTCTGAAATTGTTGATTAAAGTAAGTAGCACCATACTGTTTGTAACAGAGAAGTTGTCCAAAAAAAGTGGGTTTTTTTTTGTTGTTGTTGTTGTTGTTGTTGTTTGTTTTTGAGCCAGGGTCTCACTCTGTCACCCAGGCCGGAGTGCAGAGATGCAATCTTGGCTCACTGTATGTAGCCTTGACCTCCCAGGCTCAAGTGATCCACTCACCTCAGCCTCCCTAGTAAGATGGGACTACAGGCGTGTGCCACCATGCCTGGCTAATTTTTTTTTTTTTTTTTTGGTAGAGAAGGGTTTTTGCCATGTTGCCCTGGCTAGTCTCTTAACTCCTGGGCTCAAGTGATCTGCCCACCTCAGCCTCCCAAAGTGCTAGGATTTCAGGCGTGAGCCATTTGGACCCGACCTAAAAAGTATAAATGTCATTACAAGTTAGGTCCCCCCACCAATTTAAAAAATATTTTAAAATATTAAGGTGATATTAAAAACACTTAAAGTCAAGAACCTTACTCTCCAAAATATTTACTTACAAGTAAATAAAGATGGTAAATGGAACATTAGTTGATTGTGTAGATCAGGTCTCTGGGTTTTTTTTGTTTTTGTTTTTGTTTTTGTTTTTGTTTTTGGTGCATTGGCATAATCTTGGCTCACTACAACCTCCACCTCCTGGGCTCAAGTGATTCTTGTGCCTCAGCCTCCTGTGTAGCTGGGACTACAGGTGCACACCACCACGCCCGGCTAATTTTTGTATTTTTAGCAGAGACGGGGTCTCACCATGCTCCTGACCTCAAGTGATTCACCTGCCTTGGCCTCCCAGAGTGCTGGGATTATAGGTGTGAGCCACTGTGCCCAGCTAATTTTTGTATTTTTTGTAGAGACAGAGTTTCACCATGTTGCACAGGCTGGTCTTGAATTCCTGAGCTCAAGCAGGCCTCCCACCTCGGCTTCCCAAAGTGCTGAGATTACAGGCGTGAGCCACTGGGCCCAGCCAGATACATTATTATTAACCAAAATCAGTAATTTATCTTAG
The DNA here is from genome assembly GCF_003255815.1 of Theropithecus gelada. Lineage (NCBI taxonomy): Eukaryota > Metazoa > Chordata > Mammalia > Primates > Cercopithecidae > Theropithecus > Theropithecus gelada. Next base: position 99,501,420 of record NC_037682.1, on the reverse strand, counting down.
GGGTCACTCTTGGTATTGTGCATTCTATAGGTTTTGACAAATGTATAATGGCATACATTTACCATTACAGTATCAAACAGAACAGCTCCACTGCCCTAAAAATCCCTCTGCTCCACCTATTCATTCCTCCTTCCCTCCCCACAGACTCCTGGTAGCTACAGCTTCAGTGTTGCTCTGTCACCCAGGTTGGAGTACAGTGCAGTGGCGTGATCTCGGCTCACTGCAACCTCTGCCTCCTAGGTTCAAGCGATTCTCCTGCCTCACTCTCCCTAGTAGTTGGGATTACGGGCATGTGCCGCTACACCCGGCTAATTTTTGTAGTTTTAGTGGAGATGTTGGCCAGATTGGTCTCGAACTCGTGACCTTACATGGTCTGCCACGGCCTTCCAAAATGTGGGGATTACAGATGTCCGTCCAGCTTCATTATTTTTTAAAACTTTAGTTTAACCCTTTGTTGTAAAGGGGTTTGAAGGTCTGATTCTAAATTTACTACTTGCTTTTGAGTCATGTGGCCGACACAGCAGAAGAAAAAGCCTCACAAAGGTTAGTGAATCCAGTGAAGAAGGACAGCACTGTGCACACTTAGGAAATTACAGTAATTTATTTCATCTCATGCACCAGCTATCTAAAGGTTTTTATTGAAATTTAGGGCTGGGTGTGATGGCTCATACCTGTAACCCCAGCACTTAGGCAGTTGGAGGTGGGAGGATCGCCTGAGGCCCGGAGTTCAAGACCAGCCTGGGCAACATGATGAAACTCCTTCTCTACAAAAAATATAAAAATTAGCTGGGTATGATGGCATGTCCCTGTAGTCCCAGCTACTTGGGAGGCTGAGGTTACAGGGAGCCAAGATGGCACCACTGCAGTCAAGCCCAAATGACAGACCAAGACCTGTCTCCAAATGAAGAAAAAAAAAAAAGAGCTGGGAGTGGAACTATACATGGTTAATAACCCTATACTTTGCTCTTTGTGAAAGCATTGGCCTTCAGGAATTCGGTGAGACTCCCAAATGTATCAGTGCAGTTAGTCTCCTAAGGGGTGGTTGTTAGGTACTTCCTATGCCATTTGATGCTAGGAAGACTAATTCTGTGTTGTTGTTGTTTTTTTTCTTCTGAGACGGAGTTTTGCTCTTGTTGCCCAGGCTGGAATGCAATGGCACGATCTCGGCTCAATGGCACGATCTCAGCTCAGTGCAACCTCTGCCTCCCAGATTCAAGTGATGCTCTTGCCTCAGCCTCCCTAGTAGCTGGAATTACAGGCACCTGCCACCATGTCCGGCTAATTTTTTTAATTTTTAATAGAGACAGGGTTTTTCCATGTTGCCCAGGCTGGTCTTGAACTTCTGACCTCAGGTGATCTGCCCACCTTGGCCTCCCAAAGTGCTGGGATTACAGGTGTGAGCTACCGCACCCGGCCTAATTCTGTGTTTTCAAGATGTTCCTGCTAATTGGATTTTACTGATAATTATTTGGTTATGATTCTCACTACTTTTATTTATTTGTGAGTTATCTTGCCATAAAGCCTTCTCATATATGTGCCAACTCTGCATCTCCTGTGATGCCAGATTCTCCAAAGTAGTGAATCCAATTAATTTGAATAAATATAATTTGGAGGAATAAAATGTGTTTCTTCAGTGTGCCACTAAGCCTTTTCTCAAACTTATAATGTACTTATTTTTCACTTGAAAGCACATCTCTTCCAAAAGAATGATCACATGTAGACTTTTCTTTGAAGAAGCCCATGGATAGAAGTTAAATAACCAATTAATTTCTAGGAAAACATTTCATTTCCTAGGATAGTCCGTGGCTTGTCAGAAATGGCGACATGCAAGCTCATATCCAGAAATTTTATTTCTGTTATGATAGGAAAGGGATTTTTAAAAAAGTTATTTTTTTTTAAGTTCTGGGGTACATGTGCAGAATGTGCAGGTTTGTTACATAGGTAAACATGTGCCATGGTGGTTTGCTGAAGCTATCAACCCATCACCTAAGTATTAAGTCCAGCATGCATTAGCTCTTTTCCTTAAGGCTCTCCTCCCGCCCTGCCCTCCCCCCCTTTTTTTTCTTAAAGAGGTGGAGTCTCATTATGTAAGCCCAGCTGGTCTTGAACTCTTGGGCTCCAGCTGTCCTCCACCCTTACCTCAACCTCCTGAGTAGCTGGAGTTACAGGTGCACACCACCATGCCCAGCTAGGAAAGGGAATTTAACCACTTTTCTCTTACTTTCATTCTGGTGCTTTTGTTGAACACTTGGTCTCTGATGACATTTTAACTAGGGTTTCATACTAGAAAAAAATCTAACTCTGGTGAGCTGTTGCAGGAGTTTGGGTTATGAAGACCATAACCTTCATAACACTGGGAGGGTGCCACATTGGAAATATACAATAGCCAGGCGTGGTAGCTCACGCCTGTAATCCCAGCACTTTGGGAAGCTGAGGCAGGCAGATCGCTTGAGCTCAGGAGTTCGAGACCAGCCTGGGCAACATGGTGAGACCCCATCTCTGCTAAAAATACAAAAATAATTAGCTGGGTGTGGTGGCGTACGCCTGTGGTCCCAGCTACTCAGGAGGCTGAGGTGGGAGGCTGGCTTGCACCCAGGAGGCAGAGGTTGCAGTTAGCTGAGATTGCGCCACTGGACTCCAGCCTGGGCAACAGAATGAGACCCTATCTCAAAAAGAAGAAGAAGAAGAAAAATTCTTGCTTCTACTCTTTTATCTTCAAATCAACATGTATGGTATCATTTGCAAATAACATGTACTGACCCAGATTTCTTTCAACCAGGCAGTGATAACCTTCTAGTAATCTTGAAAAGAAAATGGTGGAAGTACATCCTGCTGGGACTAGCAGATGTGGAAGCTAATTATATGATTGTCAGAGCCTACCAGTACACAACTCTAACCAGTGTCCAGGTAAGAGGGAGCCCTCTGACCACTTTGGATTTTATAGCTTCAAAAGGAGAACACGAAGTCATACGTGTTGACCTAATTTTATTGAAAATCTGTTCAGTTGAAGAAAACCTAAACACAAGTGGGTGCTGTTTTCTAGTGGAGCATATGCTCTAATGAGTACTGTTTCCTAGAATTAGGAAAGTTAAGCTGCCCCCAAACTGCTAATGCTATGGCGGAGCAGTTCCTACCACAGTAAGCGTAAATATTTAGTTGGCAGTTGATGCTGTGGTGTTGACTTGTGTTCTGTTTTATATGCTGCTGAAACATGGCATATGAAAGTAGATCTACCTTTGTTCTATAGGAAAGTTGGAGCTTTGCAAACATAGTAGATATTCATGACAAAGGAACCATTGGAAGAAACCCATTAGACATTTTTGGGAGAGGTGGTAACCAGAGTTAAAACTCCCATCCCTGTTTCTTTGTTAGGTTTATTCTTGCTGCATTGAAAGAAAAATATTCATTCCTACATTGCAGAGGTTTTCGACTTTGTAAAGTTGAAGACAACTGATTTCAGTTGTCTTAATGTTAGCAAACTATGGGATGTGTCATAACATTAACTCACCATTACTAACTACAAAATGTTTTATAAATGGAGGTGAAAGTGAGAGAGACTCAAATGCCAGGTTTAGATGTCACAGTTTAATAAGTTTATAACTTTTTTTTTTTCATTTTCTTAAATAATAAAAAAAAGTTTGTATCAGATGTGGGATTTGAAGTTTATAACTTTTTGATACATCCCTTTCTCACTATACAAAATACAGAGATGTTCTTACTTGACTCTAAATTTTAGGGACTGGAAAAAATTGAGATTAAACTTATTTCGCATAGAAAATATAAGGATTGTTGAGAACTCAATATTTTTCCAATGTGAACCTACATTAAATGTTATTGCCAGAGTGCCTTATATTAAATACTTTGTTTTCTGTAACATTTTGCTAAGCATTGTTCTCAGCAAACCTCTTGGACTTTGACCAGTATGGGTTAAAAAGCTGAGATAGGAAATGATTTATTAAGACAGACACCATAGGAGGCACACAAAGAACCTAAAGTTTCGCAAAAATTAAACCCAGCAGTTACCTAGAGAATGAAGCATGAGAATGAAGTTACCTAGTATCACTAATAGGAGTAAGTGTACTTTTAGCATTGGTTAATGAAGTATACATAAGTATGCAGAAAATGGCATTTTCTTGTCACACTTTCGTAATCTCATATACATTTTAATTACTTGATTACAATTCCCAGGAACTTTGATCTCTAATAATGATAAAAAGTTTTGAATTGGTGCAAAGCCTAAACACAGTTAAACAGAACACTTACAGTTGGATATTTGCGACTGAAGTTCGTGCCTTCTTTCAATTTCAAAGAAATTGAAAACAATTTCTTTCACGCTAGCTAGCCCCTTAGAAAAACCTAAGCATTTGGTTGCCACAAGTCATGCACTTACAGTCCTAGTGAGGAATATATTATAAAAAAGGCATCTAACAAGGTAATGTTTTCTCCAGTAGCAGAGACGGCTGTCACAGGACTGATTCAAGCTGGTTCTCCACCTGAGTAAATCTCTGGCCTGGGTAGTCCAAAAGGATGGAAATTTGGATTAGGTGGTCTTTGAACCTTCTTCTTAAGGATTCCTTAGAAGGTTCTGTAATTACCAACAGTCATGGCATAGTTCACATGAAGATCATGATGTGGCCTAGGTTTCTGCTCATGTCCCTTCCCACTTTACTGCCACATCAACCCATTTCCTACTCATGGCCTGCTCCTTCTCTCCTGTGCTGCTCTGTTCTTCCTAGAATGCAGTCCTTTTTGAAGCCTGCTCCCCTCATTGTCAAAGGCTAATTCAATTTTCATTTTCTCTTCTATACTCTATCGTACCTCTAATATGGTCTGACTCATTTTTATACTAACCACGTGGCAGGGTCTGTCTTAGTACCCTGCTTACTGTGACTATACAATAATTTTTAAAAATTAAATTGATACTCTTAGAACTGAAACAATCAGAGAAGACATCCATCCCCAAGAATACTTTTTTTTTTTTTTTTTCCTCTGAGGAGGAGTCTTGCTCTGTCACCCAGGCTGGAGCACAATGGTATGATCTCGGCTCACTGCAGCCTCCGCCTCCCAGGTTCAAGTGATTCTCCTGCCTTATCCTCCTGAGCAGCTGGTATTACAAGCATGTGCCACCACACCTGGCTTTTTTTTTTTTTTTTTAGATGGAGTCTCATTCTGTCGCCCTGCTGGAGTGCAGTGGGGTAATCTTGGTTCCCTGCAGCCTCGGCCTCCTGAGTAGCTGGGATTACAGGCATGCGCCACCACGCCCCGCTGATTTTTTTTTTGTATTTTGAGTAGATAAAAGGTTTTGCCATGTTGGCCAGGCTGGTCTCAAACTCCTGACCTCAAGTGATCCTCCTGCCTTGGCCCCCATAGTGCTGGGATTACAGGCATGAGCCACCGCACCCGGCCACCAAGAATGCATTTTGAAAAGAAGGTTCACATGTCTGAAGGTGATAGATATCAGATGAGAAGTCATGGAATGTTAGAGTCGGAGGGAACCTATGTGATCATTTCATCTGATCTTTTTATTTTATATTTTGACTTGGAGAGCGACTGGCTGGGGACCACACATCTAGCTGGTCAGTGTGGGGCTGGGGCCTGAGGTCTCTGGAGCTCTGACCATGACATAGGGAGCTCCCTCATTGCCCAACAAAAATTGTTAAAGACAGAGCAAATTTAAGTTTGATTTTAAGACACAAGGATAAAGGGAATCTTCTGTGGTAGTTCTTAGAATGTCTTTTTCTACTTTTTTTTGTTTAAGGAATGTAGTTGAGATTTTGTTAAGCCATATGGCTGGATTCTGCTGGTGTCTTCAGGGACAGGGTATTATCATTTGCATCGTTTAATGTTTTGTTATTCAGGCAGGCTCAATAAAGCACTTAGGAGATTAGAGTTCTGCAGCTGGAATAAATAACAAGGCAAGATGCCATTCCTACACATGATGCGTTGTACTTCACTGATGCTATTGCAGTGAAAGGCAATCAGTAAACAACTGTGGACAGGATTGAATGGGCTGCTGGAGATTAGGGGCCTGTCTTGTTCAAGACTAACCAGATACGGAATCAGGGACAAGGTTTGAAACAACAGGGTGAGCAATAAAACAGCAGTTTCAGGAATATTATTGGTATAAGGAATATATTTCTTCCTTGAAAGAAATACATTGGAATTCATCAAGAATCTCTTGAATATATTTTATCCTTGAATGCACATTAAATTTGTGAATTTAAGAATTGAACGAATTCACTCTCTTTTTTATCTTTTATCTTGCAAACAACTTTGGGCTTGCTATAATTTTGGCATGCTTAATCCCTCTGCCTTCCAGATGAGCAATATCAGGTGTATAGCTAGTGTTTTCTGGACCTGTTATCAATAGGTGATGGAGAAGCACGTGAGGAGGATGAGCAAGAATATCTGCCGTGAGCACGAGTGTGTCTCACGTGGTGGGGTTGGACGCTTTGTCAGGGAGATGGTGTCTGTTCTCTCATAGTAACCGGTGCTTTTTTGTAGCACTTAGCCCAATTCCAGTGAAATATCTGGTGTGATTATTTATTCCATGTTCTTTCTAGCTTTGTGTGCTCCTGAGGGCATAGCTTGCTCTGTCCTGTGCACCTCTATTTCTAGCTGCTTTCACAGTGTCTCACACATGCAAGGTGTTTAGCAAATATTTGTTGGCTGAGTAAATGGTTGCCTGCAGGAAGGAATGTTTGTCTACCGAACTTAAAGATACACACAGGGCCAGGCATGGTGGCTCACACCTGTAATCCCAGCACTTTGGGAGGCGGAGGCAGGCAGATCACCTGAGGTCAGGAGTTCGAGACCAGCCTTGCCAACATGATGAAACCCCATCTCTACTAAAAAATACAAAAATTAGCTGGGCGTGGTGGCAGACGGCTGTAATCCCAGCTCCTCAGGAGGCTGAGGCAGGAAGAATTGCTTGAACCCAGGAGGTGGAGGTTGCAGTGAGTCGAGATTGTGCCACTGCACTCCAGCCTGGGTGACAGAGCGAGACTCCATCTCAAAAAAATAAAATAAAATAAAAAAGATATACACAGGTGGGAGCATAGAGGTAAAGAGCACAGGCCCTCAGCAGAATTCTTGTGTTCAGCAACTGACTCTTCCATTGTATTTTATTATTTTATTTATTCACTTATTTTGAGACAGGGTCTCTCTGTATTGTACAGGCTGGAGTGCGGTGGCGCCATCACAGCTCACTGCAGCCTTGAACTCCCAGGCTCAAGTGATCCTCTCACCTTAGCTTCCCAAGTAGCTGGGACTACAGGCGTGCACCACCACACCCAACTATTTTATTTTTTTTTGTACAGACAGCATTTCACCATGTTGCCCAGGCTGATCTCGAACTCCTGGGCTCAAGCAATCTGCCCGCCACAGCCTCCCAAAGTGCTAAGATTACAGGCCTGAGCCACTGTGCCCAGCTGTCATCCCATTTTTAACTATGACAACTCATTTCACCTCTTTGTATCTTCATTTTCTCATGTATAAAATTGGATTGTAATTTCAGTCTCATAGAGTTGTTGTGAGGATTACATGAGTGAATTCAGGTAAAGCTCTTAGTATAGGGCTGGCAATAATAAATGCTCAATAAATACTGACTCCTATTATAAATGCTGACTCCTATTATTTCTTAATTACTCATCTTTTAGCTAATGAGAGATATGTTTTAAACTGTTGATTCTTTCCATGCAGCTTTTGGATTGCTTTGGGATTCCTGTGTTGATGGCTCTGTCGTGGTTTATTCTTTATGCAAGATACAGAGTGATCCACTTCGTTGCTGTGGCTGTCTGTCTGTTGGGTGTAGGAACCATGGTTGGTGCAGACATATTAGCAGGGAGGGAAGACAATTCAGGTAAGATAGTGTCACATGTTTGTGCTTCAGTCACAGAATTTTATGTTTTCACTTTTATTCTGCAAACTATATCTTTTTATAGTAAAAAGCAGAAAATACATTCTGGTTAACTACATTTGAAATTATATTTTTAGGTTTACTTGTATCTGGTATTTTGTAACTACCTCCACAAAACAATCTGTATGTTCCTACCAGCCTATAGTTTTTCTTCCTTTTTGTTACATTAAATAGTTTTGTTTGTCTCTTGAGAGCAAAGTTTCTTTATATATTTGCAATAATCTTTTGTCTCATACATTTAAGATTGGTTACTGGAAAACCTACTGTCGATTCTTTTTTTCTTTTTTTATTTAATCAACGAAGAAACTTGTTCACTGGAGTATTTCTTTTTAAGTCACTGTGTAGGTGAGAACACTTTGCCTCACTTTGTGTTGAATTCAGTTGATAGTATAAAATGTAATTAAGGTCTATGAATTCATCCAAGCTTCAAGTGAGTTAAATGTCTCCTTGGATTGAGAGAGAAAATTACAGTTGATACTGTAAAATCTAATTAAGGTCTATGATTCACCCAATCTGCAAGTGAGTTAAGTGTCTCCTTGGATTGAGAGGGAAAATTACTTTGAAAGCAGGTTCCCATTTTTCAAATTGACCTACCTCTTCAGTGAACTCCATTAATTTGTCATGTCATAGAATCATTTTCTGAGGCCTTACATTATGATATATACCATCAATTTCTAGCCTGTTAGACTTCCGAGGAGTTACTTTATGAAAAATCACAGCAGAATTGAACCAGAAAGTGAGAAGAGTAAGAGACTTTAAACTTCTAGTAACCAGGTTGGGTGCGGTGGCTCACACCTGTAATCCCAGCGTTTTGGAAGGCCAAAGTGGGTAGACCACCTGAGGTCAGGAGTTCGAGACCAGCCTGGCCAACATGGTGAACCCTCCGTCTCTACCAAAAATACAAAAATTAGGCCAGGCACAGTCACTCACACCTGTAATCCCAGTACTTTGGGAGGCCAAGGTGAGCGGATCACTTGACTTCAGGAGTTCAAGACCAGTACAAATACAAAAATTAGCCAAGCCTGATGGAGGGTGCCTGTAATCCCAGTTACGTGGGAGGCTGAGGCAGGAGAATCACTTAACCCGGAGGTGTAGGTTGCAGTGAGCCGAGATTGAGCCATTGCACTCCGCACTCCAGCCTGAGCAACAGAGCAAGACTCTGTCTCAAACACATGCGCGCGCGCGCGCGCACACACACACACACAGTCACACATAAACTTCTAGTGACCAGTTTCTTCTTCTTTAGCGTCATTTAAATGAACACGAGTCAGATGACCGCCTGGAGGCACGCCGTAGAGGCTCACCTGTTGACAGTGTTTTGCTTTTTGTGGCTTGTCTTCCTGCAGGGAGTGATGTATTGATTGGCGACATCTTGGTCCTTCTTGGGGCTTCCCTCTATGCCATTTCGAACGTTTGTGAGGAATACATCGTGAAGAAGCTGAGCAGACAGGAATTTTTAGGAATGGTGGGCCTGTTTGGAACAATTATCAGTGGTATACAGCTGTAAGATTCTACAATCTTTTTCTAAAAACAAAATAAGCAAATATATTATAGATGATAACTACTAATATTCATTATTTATTTGGCCCAAATTCACATTTGAAATTAGTATTAGGTAGATGCAAGAGTAATTGTGGTTTTGCCATTACCTAACAACTTGCTGAGTGTCTATTAGACGATTGTTAAAATATCAAGAATTACTTCCTGTTTTCTTAAACATGTGTGTTGCTTAGGATTCCTGATTAGCATGTGGTAGAGGCATTTACCAGTAAGGAGTTTTCTTTTTTAGTTATTTCCAGAAAATATTAACACATTAACTTCCTAAGCTTATTCAAAAACAAAGCATAATATCACATTTTTCTCCTATACTTGACTGTTATTGCAGAGCACCTCTAAGGGAGTCAAACATATCTTTATGAGCTCCTTTGGTTTTATTGTCATTTTTATTGAAGACAGTTATTTTTATATTCTAAGACAAATTCAAAAGTCCGTGTAATTCTGCACTTTAGCTGAAGTATAGTGACTAAAATGCTTATAAAATAGTGAAAATTAGTATGTGGACCTCTCTGTGACCTCTTGTTTTAATCTTAGATTGATTGTGGAATATAAGGATATCGCCAGCATTCACTGGGACTGGAAAATTGGTATGTAAAGAAAGAAATCCTTTTAGTCAGCATTCTTTCCTTTAACTAACACATGAACATCTAGAGGATTATATTGTGCTTTATTTTAATATTTAGACACCTTTGTAAAATCCCAGAGTGATTTAATACATATCAGCTACAGTGGTTTACATTGAGTTTTCTCTGAAAATTGGTAGATAAACTTCCATAAAAGTTAATTCTTAATCTTTACCTGCAGGAATAGCCTTTGGTTACTAGGGATCCTGAACAAGACTGGAGATTGAACTTTGGTCAAACCAACTTTCAAGTAGATCTGTATCTCGGGTCCTCAAATTTCTTGTGAAGGTTATCTGCTTGATATAATTTGTGAAGCATTAACCTGAATCGTCAGTGGTGTGAAATCTCCCTCACCTCCCATTGCTCCTGTCATCTGAATAATCCTAGGCATCTGCATAAATAAATAAAGGAAAACAAAATGGTGATGGGACAGTCAGAAAAGATTTGAACCTGGTTTAACGATGGGGTGGGGAGAAGTTAAATAGTACATAGATGTCATTGAAGATTGTCTACCATGCTTGATAATTTAATTCAATTAAATAACTTAGATTGCAGGCTGGGCGGGGTGGCCCACACCTGTAATCCCAGCACTTTGGGAGGCCGAGATGGGCGGGTCACCTGAGGTCAGGAGTTCGAGACCAGCCTGGCCAACATGGAGAACCCCGTCTCTACTAAAAATACAAAAAAAAAAAAAAAAAAAAAATTAGCCGAGCATGGTGGCGGGCGCCTGTACTCTCAGCTACCCGGGAGGCTGAGGCAGGAGAATCACTTCAACCTGGGAGGCGGAGGTTGCAGTGTGCTGAGATTGCGCCACTGCACTCCAGCCTGGGCAAGAGTGCGAGACTCTGTCTCGAAAAAAATAAAAATAGATTGCCAGAAAGAGTGTGTGTGTGTGTGTGTGTGTGTGTGTGTGTGTGTGTGTGTGTGTGTGTGTNAGAGAGTGTGTGTGTGTGTGTGTGTGTGTGTGTGTGTGTGTGTGTGTGTGTGTGTTGCGTATGGGATGAGATTAAAGAAATGGTTGCAAAGCAGAGATAATTGCTAATGTAGTCAACATCCACATGACAAGCACTGTCCTAAAGAGGATAATTATGTTGCGCTGCCTTGGAGCACTTAATTTAATGAGATGAACAAAATACAATGGACCTAATAACTGTCTTTGATGTCTTTAAAGATACAGTTATATGAATCATGTCCAACCAAACAAAAGCAAAGAAAAGATAATGATTTTTCTTGACACGAGATGTTGATTCTACCTTTACTGGCCTTTTATCACAAACATCACTGCATCCTGGCAGGGTGCATAGCAAGGGGTGATAAGAGCAATGGACTTAGTCACACCATAAGCAGGATTTTCTGACCTTGATCATCCAACACCTTGTTGGATTTTTGAGGTCCTTTATCTACATCACAACTTGCTATTAATATTCTTTTTTCCAGAGAGCTTTGTGGTCTCATTTGCAATGCTGTTAACAAGGGGCTTTGTAGATAATATGCTAAAGGATTAGGGAGTTTTATATGGCAGCCAAGCCTCAAACTCCTTTGTCTTATGATTTCTTGTGCTAATATTAGATATTCCATGTTTTTTTCCACAGCCCTGCTGTTTGTGGCATTTGCCCTGTGTATGTTTTGCCTTTATAGCTTCATGCCATTGGTGATTAAAGTCACAAGTGCCACTTCCGTCAACTTAGGCATCCTGACAGCAGACCTCTACAGCCTTTTCGTTGGACTCTTTCTGTTTGGCTATAAGGTAAACAAATAGAGCATGTTCAAATAAGAATACTTGCTTGGATCCAAAAAACGTAGCAGGTTTCTTCAAGACTCGATCAAAAAATAAAACCTTCTCATCCTCTTGGCAAGAATTTTGTTAGTCAGGCCTCCCTTTACTACTACTGAATTAGAAAATGGGTTCACATAAGAATTGCCCTTCTAGGGTTATTCTAAAGAGTGAAATACGGCCGGGCGCGGTGGCTCACGCCTGTAATCCTGGCACTTTGGGAGGCCCAAGGTGGGCGGATCACGAGGTCAAGAGATCGACACCATCCTGGCTAACACGGTGAAACCCCGTCTCTACTAAAAATACAAAAAATCAGCCGGGCATGGTGGCGGGCGCCTGTAGTCCCAGCTAATCCGGAGGCTGAGGCAGGAGAATGGCGTGAACCTGGGAGGTGGAGCTTGCAGTGAGCCGAGATTGCACCACTGCACTCCAGCCTGGGTGATAGAGCGAGACTCCGTCTCAGAAAAAAAAAAAAAAAAAAGTGAAATACATGGATTTCATCTTCGACGGTATGGCCCAGGGCGCTAGCTTATGGAATTGTTGACGCATGTTGCCGGGTGATAAACAAGCTGACCCAGAGCCGCTATTGACCTTGAGGGACAGTGTAACTTAGCCTTAGCACTAGGAACTTTTCCATTCATTCCTTTTGCCCTGGTACACAGACAAAAAGTCTGGAGTACCTGCTGGAAAGGAAAGAGAGATGGCCAGCTTATCATGCATGCATAATTGGGATGGTTCTGTCTTTGATAGTAATTTTATATCTTAAAGGTAATTCAGTCCAGTGGTTTTTCAGACTTTTTCTATCCACATCATCACAGCCTTTACAAGCGTAACCTGCTGCCATCAGCAGTGGGTCCTATTACATGCACTAATTCTCAAGGCAGGTGGGGTGGGAGGGAATATATCAGTATCTCCAGGGGAAGCAAGAGAGCAAATATGAAGTTTGAAAAAATAACATCCTCAGAGAGCCTGATACACCTTTCCTTGAGGACTGATTGAGCCATTCATTTTATTATTTAATTAAATTAATTAATTTGTTTATTTGAGATGGAGTCTCACTCTATTGCCCAGGCTGGAGTGCAGTGGTGTGATCTCGGCTCACTGCAACCTCTGCCTCCCGGGTTCAAGCGATTCTCCTGCCTCAGCCTCCTGAGTAGCTGGGATTACAGGCACCCTCCATCATGCCCAGCTAATTTTTGTATTTTCCTAGAGATGGAGTTTCACCATGTTGGCCAGGCTGGTCTTGAACTCCGGACCTCAGGTGATCTGTCCGCCTCAGCTTCCCTAAGTGCTAGGATTATAGGCGTGAGCCATAATACCTGGTGGAGCCATTTATTTTAGACATGGAGGAACAAAGGCCCGGGGAGGTGATGTGCAGCTCAGTGACTTACCCTTAGTCAGCAGCTGGTTAGTGGTAAAGCCACTACTAAGTCTTAGTTGTCAGTCTTCTATCAGTCCAGGCTTCTTGCCACTGCACTTTCCACCTTAATTTCATTATTAAGATGAGAATCTCAAGCTTATGACTGCATCATGTTAAAGTCTCATAATCAGAGAGAACCAAGTATATAGATTTTTTTTTTCAACTTCACAGCTACTTGGAAAATTCCTAGGGCATCAGGTTAGCAGTTCTCATCTTTTTTTTTCTTAGATCCAGGGCTTGCTGATCATTCTTTTTAAAATCTTAAGCCCTTTTTAAATGCTTAAAAATTCAGAACCCCAGTCATTTATACCTATTATTTACCATATTATAAATGAAAACAGATAAATTAAAAAATACTTATTCATTAAGAAAATAATAAATTCATCATGTTAACATTTTTATGAAAGATTGTATTTTTCAAAATAAAAAAATAGAAGAATGTCATTGATTTATATTTTATTTTATTTTTTTTTATTTTTTATTTTTTGAGACGGAGTCTGGCTCTGTCGCCCAGGCTGGAGTGCAGTGGCCGGATCTCAGCTCACTGCAAGCTCCGCCTCCCGGGTTCACGCCATTCTCCTGCCTCAGCCTCCCGAGTAGCTGGGACTACAGGCGCCCGCCACCTCGCCCGGCTAGTTTTTTGTATTTTTTAGTAGAGACGGGGTTTCACGGTGTTCGCCAGGATGGTCTCGATCTCCCGACCTCGTGATCCGCCCGTCTCGGCCTCCCAAAGTGCTGGGATTACAGGCTTGAGCCACTGCGCCCGGCCTGATTTATATTTTAAAAATCTCTTTACTGTGTGGCTTACTAGAAAACACCTGGATTCTCACCTCTGCTTCTTCCTTCTGCCTTGTCATATCACATGTCCTATAGCTTCTAGAACATTTCATTGTGCATCTGCAAGATGATGAAAGTGAAAAGGGCATATAGCATTTTAGTATTATGGTAATGATAGTTTTGAGGGCCAGGCGTGATGGCTTACGCCTATAATCCCAGCACTTTGGGAGGCTGAGGTGGGTGAATCACCTGAGGTCAAGAGTTCGAGACTAGCCATGGTCAACATGGAAACCCCCTCTCCACTAAAAGTACAAAAATTAGCAGGGCGTGGTGGCCCATGCCTGTAATCCCAGGTACTCGGGAGGAGGCTGAGGCAGGAGAATCGCTTGAACCTGGGAGGCAGAGGTTGCAGTGAGCCGAGATTGCACCATTGCACTCCAGCCTGGGTGGGTAACGAGCAAAACTCTGTCTCAAAAAAAAAAAAAAAAGTAATAATAGCTTTGACTGTATAGATTCCTCCCCAGCGTTTTAGGTTTTAGGATTTTGGATTATACTTTGAGAACCCCTGCTTTAGAAATATCTCTTTTCAGCCTGGACAACATGGCAAAACCCATCTCTACAAAAAAAAAAAAAATACAAAAATAATTAGCCAGACATGGTACTGTGTACCTGTAGTCCCAGCCACTGGAGAGAGAGGCTGAAGTGGGAGGATCACTTGGGCCCAGGGAGGTTGAGGCTGCAGTGAGTCATCATCTGACAACACCACTACACTCCAGCCTGGCTGACAGAGCGAGACCTGTCTTCTCCCAGCGTGCCTTCAGTAAAGGATTATTGACCTGCTTCCTATTTTCCTGACAGTCATTTGAGCAGACGGTTAGGATGTTGGCCATTACCTGATAATTTTAGTTTCAGTAGAGGCTATCAACTATATTTCTTTGTCCTTGTAAAATTTTTTATCCAGACAAATCCTTATTTATGCTATTCCCAGAAGTCAACCATGAACTCACAACACTTAACTGAATTATTGATACATTAAGCTCAGTGGATTCTCAGAAATTTCTACTTAAGCAATGTAAACCTTTTTGCATTGCAAGGTTACATGTCAGGGAACCAGCTGTTATCTTTGCAGACTTGCTGGTTAAGGTATTCCTGAACTAAGACTGAAGGAATGTTTATAGCTTTATAGCTTATTGGTACCATCATTTAAAAAAAGCCAGGCCGGGCACGGTGGCTCACGCCTGTAATCCCAGCACTTTGGGAGGCTGAGGTGGGTGGATGACGAGGTCAGGAGATCGAGACCATCTTGGCTAACATGATGAAACCCTGTCTCTACTAAAAATACAAAAAATTAGCCAGGCGTGGTGGCACATACCTGTAATCCAGCTGCTCAGGAGGCTGAGGCAGGAGAATGGCGTGAACCCAGGAGGCAGAGCTTGCAGTTAGCCAAGATCACGCCACTGCACTCCAGCCTGGGCAACAGAGCAAGACTCTGTCTCAAAAAAAAAAAAAAAAAAAAAAAAAAAAAGCCAAAGTGTGCTGGGCATAGTGGGTCACACCTGCACTTTGGGAGGCCAAGGCGAGTGGAGCACGAGGTCAGGAGATTGAGACCATCCTGGCCAACATGGTGAAACCCCATCTCTACTAAAAATACAAAAATTAGCTGGGCGTGGTGGCACACATCTGTAGTCCCAGCAGGAGAATTGCTTGAACCTGGGAGGTGGAGGTTGCAGTGAGCCGAGATCATGCCATTGCACTCCAGCCTGGGCGACAGGGTGAGACTCCATCTTAAAAAAAATAAAAAAAGTAAGATAAATAAATAAAGTCAAAGTGAATCAGAGAAGTCATCATGATGGGCCCAGATTTTTTTTCTGAGAGCCAAATTGTCATGGACTACAATGTCAGCCTTGTTTTTCCGTGATGCTGTGGCTGCATTTCATCTGGCCACCACTAGGAGTGCCGGTGTTTCTATATAGCAGTTGCAGGCCAGTTGGTGGCTGGCTATAGCTTCAACTGCTTTTAACTTTAAAATGAAAAAATCCCTTTCTTATGTCATTTTTTGGCCACATAACTTTACTATTCTCAGAATCGGAGCATGCAGTTGATAAATTCCTTTCCAGTTATTTTGTGTTCCTTTGTCCCTGAATGTCTAATAGTTCATTCTTAGATCAGATTTTTACTATTTTTGGTCAAATGTTATTTCAAGACTTATAGAGCAAAGAGCAGGTCTTCTGAAATCTTCAGAATAAATTACAGAGGTAGAAAAAACTCAGAGCATAATGAAGTCACCTAGCACTTTAGAAGCAGTTTTTTTGTTTTGTTTGTGATAGAGTCTCGCTCTGTCACCCAGGCTGGAGTACAGTGGTGTGATCTCAGCTCACTGCAACCCCTGCATTCTGGGTTCAAGTGATTCTTGTGCTTCAGCCTCTCAAGTAGCTAGGATTACAGGCACCTGCTACCAAACCCGGCTACTTTGTGTATTTTTAGTAGAGACGGGGTTTCACCATGTTGGCCAGGCTGGTCTTGAACTCCTGACCTCAGGTGATCCACACGCCTTGGCCTCCCAGAGTGCTGGGACTACAGGGCATGAGCCACTGAGCCTGGCCAAGAAGTAGTTTTTAAAGGCAGATTGTAAGCTTAATATACTACAAGTTTTAAAAACTGTGTCTAACTTTGGCTCTAATTTTTTGAAGCAGACAGTTGAAAAAGAGGCTCAGAATTTTTTACACTCATCCATGTCAGACCTTAAGCACTCTGCCTCTCCTGAAATTGATCTTGAGTGAATATTTGCTGAATAAAGTAACTGCAAGAAACTTCCTGCATAGATCCAGACACACAGAATTTTACAAGACAAAAAAGTAAGCACCTCTAATTCAGGAGACTTAATCTCTTTATTAGTCTCTCCATGCTAATAAAAGTGACTCAATTTAATCACCTGCCTTCTTAAGAGAGACATAGTAGTTTTTCTTCTGAACATTTAAAAGCCACCAAACCAAATATAACAGATTTTGAACAAGTTATATAGGTTTTTTCACAGGTAACAGTGAACACTTTATGGGACAGCATGATTACCTTTCAAAATACCAACTTCAGGCTGGGCGCAAGTGGCTCACACCTGTAATCCCAACACTTTGGGAGACCGAGGTGGGTGGGTCACTTTAGTTCAGGAGTTTGAGACCAGCCTGGCCAACATGGTGAAACCCCGCCTCTACCAAAAATACAAAAATTAGCCAGGCATGGTTGTGCGTGCTTGTAGTCCCAGCTACTCTGGAGGGTGAGGCAGAAGAATCGCTTGAACCCAGGAGACAGAGGTTGTAGTGAGCCGAGATTGCGCCATTGCACTCCAGCCTGGGAGACAGAGTGAGACTCTGTCTAAAAAAGAAAAAAAGAAAACAATACAGACTGATTTCTTTAATACTTCAACTTTTATATGAATTTTCAGCTGAAATAAGAGGAAATATACAAAGTTCTTAATAGGATTTATTTAGACTTTTGGGGTATATCATTTTTCCATATATATACCCAATGAATTAGTGTTCTGTCCTCACTGCATTTTGCTCTAGATGGTGGTTTTCAGTCTTAGGAAGGGGAAAGTTGGGGAAGGTCACCAAAAACTCCATCCATAGTTGTAAAATGTCTGTCACAGACATTATAAAATGTCACAGGCTCTCTGTTCCCTATGATTGTCCTCACTGGACCTTACACCAGTCGCCTCTTTGGGCTTCGGATTCTTCTGGTATCTTAGGCTCTTTCTAGCTCTAAAATTCTGAATCTGCTCAGTGTACCATAAATTTTACTATGTAATACTTGCCTACAGAGACAAGATAATGTATTACATTTTAGCAAAATGAATTTCATTGAATAGCACACATTGAGAGGCTGTAAAGCAGATGCCACTTCTGTACTTCCACATTTCATCATAGTCTTATGTTCCTCTGTTTCATATCAATATGGTAGGCTGTGTCTAGGGTCTGAACGGGGCTCTCTGTGGTATCCATGATGACCTTTTATTTTCTCCACTAAGTGGGATTATATGCAGAGTGGGGTGTAGCTGGATTATGACAGAGAAAAGCAAAGATCCATTTCTCCTAAAGATCCAAGGATCCAGGTGGCTTATGTGCCGGGTGCTGTTGGCAGAGTCCCATCATTCAGCAGCATACAAAGGAAGGTTTTGTGCATTAGCATCTCCTTAGGCAACTTTCAGAAAAAAGATCATGAGGCCAGGCATGGTGGCTCACGCCTGTAATCCCCCACACTTTGGGAGCCTGAGGCGGGCGGATTGCTTGAGCTCAGGTGTTCGAGACCAGCCTGGGCAACATGGAAAAACCCCGTCTCTACAGAAAACACAAAAATTGGCCAGGTGTGGTGGTGAGTGCCTGTGGTCTCAGCTACTCTGGAGGTTGAGGCAGGAGGATCACTGGAGCCTGGGAGGCAGAGGTTGCAGTGAGTCGAGATTGCGTCACTGCACTCCATCCAGCCTGGGCCACAGAGTGAGACCCTGTCTTAAAAAAACAAAAAGAAAAAGAAAAAGATTATGAGAAGGTAATCCTCAAAGCATAGTTGGCAAAAGCCAGCAGCAAAGATGTGTATGTGAGGGGCACAATTCACTGCCTGTTCTTCTCTTCTAGTTTTCAGGACTCTACATCCTGTCCTTCACCGTCATCATGGTGGGGTTTATCCTGTACTGCTCCACCCCGACTCGCACGGCTGAGCCAGCTGAAAGCAGCGTGCCTCCGGTCACCAGCATTGGGATTGACAACCTGGGGATGAAGCTGGAGGAGAACCTCCAGGAGACCCACTCTGCTGTCTTGTAGCTGGAGAAGACGGCGCACCCATCCCCCACCAGGATAAAGCAGAGCCTGCTGCTTGCTGAAGGGACACTTGGGGAAAAATAGCAGACTCAGAGTGGACACTCTACAACCCTGGGTTGGATCCAGTGGTTAGGTTTTAGAGAGGAACACCAAAGTTCAAAAGTGGAAATACCAAACTAGAGCAGAAACCAAGCTAAGAGTGTGTTTCTGTGTTTGAGGACCAATACCTGTTCGTGTCAGGGAGATGAGGTGCGGACCCCACACCGGGGTCTTAGAGGCACCAGTGGGAAAGCAGGACTGGGGAGAGATCCAGGAGTGAGCCAGCCTCAAGCCAGGGCGGGAAAGCAGGCTGTCCAGGCTGAGCTTGGTGGTCAGGAACAGGGGCAGCTCATGGTGGCTCTGGAGTACGTTTCCTCTGTCAGAGGCTTCGAGGTTTTTTTTGTTTTTTGTTTTTGTTTTTGTTTTTTTGCTGGGGCAGTTATTGTCCACAGGCCTTTGGGTACAGATGAGGCCTTGGGCTGACTGCATGTGGCAGAAAATGGGTGGGTCAGCCCTTGTAAACTCCTGAGCTATAAGTGTGAGTACTGTACAAGCATTAAACTGGAGTGCAGTAAACCTAGGAACCCTCTCACAATTGGTTTTTTATTTGTTTGTTTGAGACACAGAGTCTAGAGTGCAGTGGCGCAATCTCAGCTCACTGTAACCTCCACCTCCTGGGTTCAAGTGTGAGTAGCTGGGATTACGAGCATGTGGCCCCACGCCCAGCTAAGTTTTGTATTTTTCAGTAGACATGGGGTTTCACCATGTTGCCCAGGCTGGTCTTGACCTCCTTACCTCAAGTGATCTGCCTGCCCCGACCTCCCAAAGTGCTGGGATTACAGGCATGAGCCACCATGCTTGGCCTGTTTTGTTTGATTTTATAGAGAGGTGGGGTTTCGCCATGTTGCCCAGGCTAGTCTCAAATTCCTGAGCTAAAGCGATCTGCCCACCTCGGCCTCCCAAAGTGCTAGGATTACAGATGTGAGCCACTGTGCCTGGCCTATTTGTTTGTTTGTTTAAAACATTTCTCCATCACTCATTCCAGGTCCCAGAGCCAACTCTCTCTGCTCTCAGAGCCTGTGACACTGGATATGTGTTCCACAGTTTCAGTCCCAGGTCATACTCTCCAACATTTTTCATAGCTCCATATATATGTAGATGCCATCCTTTCTAAAAACTTCTCACGACCTCCTGGAATATTCCTATTGATCTCATTTTATTTAGCATTAGCTCAAGAAACTAAGTCTTAGTGCACATTATCACAACAAAGAAAAAGCTTTGTTTTTATAACTGGTAAAAACAAGAAAAGATTATCATCACAATATAAATGAAAATATAAAATTAATCATTTCTCTCTAAAGAGTATGCCTGGGAGCCTCCAGTTGTTAAAAGAGGATACTATTACTACTTCTTATCAAAAATTTGTAATGCCTTATGATTTTTATGATATTTCAATACAAAGTGTTAATATGTATCATCAGTATAATAACCAACAAAATGCCACTTTAAGAAAACTGTTATGTAAATTTTTTTGTAACAGTGTAAGAAAGAAATGGGGAGTAAGTGTTCACATCATTAAAAGGCTTTGAATTCATGGAAATAAATCAACTGTGTGGTTTCTTTGATTAACCAGTTCCCCTTGTGGACTTTTTTTTTTTCCAATAAAACCTTCCTTTAAAACCCTTGTGGATTTTTTTTTTTTTTTTTTTTTGAGACAGTCTCGCTGTGTCGCCTAGGCTAGAGTGCAATGGTGCCATCTCAACTCACTGCAACCTCTGCCTCCTGGGTTCTGCAGTTCTCCTACCTGGACCTTAGGCACGCGCCACCACGCCTAGCTAATTTTTATATTTTTAGTAGAGATGGGGTATCACCGTGTTGTCCAGGCTGGTCTCGAACTGACCTCAAGTGATCCATCCACCTCAGTCTCCCAAAGTGCTGGGATTCCAGGCATGAGCCACCACGCCCGTCCCCCTTGTGGATTTTGAATGACTTCATATATTCAATATTTCCTCATACTCAGTTTTTCAGATTCATATCCTCTGTGGGGTGAGGCAAGCCTGTCTATTTGGGGACTATGCTGGGATTCAAGGGAATTTAGAGCAAGCCCACCGATCATTTGCAGGAATAAACGTTTTCCACTTCTGAATTACCACAATGAGTTTCTTACTTTTTTGAGTGAAGTAACCTTTCATTTTCTGCAACCAATTAAAACTGCCTTTTCAATTGATACTTAGTTTTCATTCCCTAACATTAACAACTATGAGAGTGGGAAGGGTTATGTTAAAATGGCTCTTTTGGGAAGACTTTCAGTTTGATTAGCACACTGATGGTTTATTTTTAAATTTGTGCTATTTTGCTCATTGTTTCATTTTATTTACACCAGTGACAGCTGCAGTCAGAACTACAGTTGCTGATCCTCCAAGATGGCTGTTTGGTGAGCAGGGTCATTCACAAAGTCTTTGGTTACATATTTGGGTGTTTAGGATACATACACACCATGATGGACTTTAGAAAAAGGAGGTAGGCCAGGTACAGTGGCCCAAGCCTGTAATCCCAGCACTGTTAGGGGCAGGTCTTTGTTCATAGAGCTCCCAAGATGGTGGTGGGCCACTCGCAAGATGGGGCGGGCCACTCCCAAGATGGTGGCAAGCCTTTGGTTCTCTCAGCTGGGGTTCTTGGCCTCACGGATTCCAAGGAATGCAACCTTGGGCCATGCGCTGAGTGTTATAGCTCTATTAGAAGCTGTGGGTCTAGTGCTCAGCTTGATTAGGACAAATCTGGGCACTCAGCCCTACAGGAACAGTGGCGAGCCTTTAGCCCCATCGGGAGCGGCAAAGGGCGCCTGGCTGGATCAGGAGCATAGCAGACACCCTGCCGGAGCTGGAGGGGTTGAAGTCAATGGCGGGTCTGCAATGGCGGCAAACAGCAGTCGTGGACGGCTGGGCTTGAGCCATAACAAACACGGACCAGAAGAGTGTGCAGCTGCAAGATTTAAGAGTGAAAACAGAGCTCCCATACAATGGGAGGGGACCCAAAGGGGGTTGCCTGATGTGGCTCAAATGCCTGGGTTTATATCCTGATCATTGTCCCCTCCTGGTGCTCTTAGGCGATATATGATTTGACTATTTATTTATCTCCTGCTTTTAGCCTAATTTGTATTTTAGTGAGCCCTCTTTACTACCTGATTGGTCGGGTGTGAGCTGAGTTACTAGCCCTGTGTTTAAAGGTGGGTGAGGTCACCTTCCCCAGCTAGACTTAGGAATTCCTAGCCTAGGAAATCCAGCTAGTCCTGTCTCTCAGCACTTTGGGAAGCTCAGGCAGGCAGATTACTTGAGGCCATGAGTTGGAGACCAGCTGGGTTAATTAACATGGTGAAACCCTGTCTCTAAAAAACACAAAAATTAGCTGGGTATGGTGGCATGCACCTGTGGTCCCATCTACTTGGGAGGCTGAGGCTGGAGGATCACTTGAGCCTGGGAGGTTGAGGCCCCAATGAGCCGAGATCATACCACTGCACTCCAGCCTGGGCAATAGACCCTGTATCAGAAAAAGAAAAGAAAAAGGAGGTAGCATTTTTTGAACCCTAGGAAACAATCCAAATCTCAACTTATCTCTGTTAACTTTTTTTTTTTTTTTGAGATGGAGTCTCACTATGTTGGCCAGCCTGGGATCCACTATCCCGATCTCGGCTCACTGCAACCTCCGCCTCCCGGGTTCAAGCAATTCTCCTGCCTCAGCCTCCCAAGTAGCTGAGACTATAGGCATACGCCACCACGTCCTGCTAAGTTTTGTATTTTTAGTAGAGACAGGGGTTTACAATATTGGTCAGGCTGGTCTCGAACTCCTGACCTCGTGATCTGCCTGCCTCAGCCTCCCAAAGTGCTGGGATTACAGGTGTGAGTCACCATGCCTGGACATCTCTGTTAACTTTTAGAGATATACTTTGTTTACATATTCAAAAACATAAACATTTTTAGAGAATGATCTTTGATGTATGTATTATACCAGAAAAGACACCACCATAAAGGTTAATATTTTAACATAATTGAGTTACCTCACTTGAATCTGAGTGTTCTTGGAGAAACCTGAAGTCACCCCTTACGACCAATACGATTTGTGTCCCTCCTCACTAAACAGATATTGAATGTTTATCGTGTCTAAGTAGTTTTTTTATGTATGCGTACCAGTTTATTATAAAGGATACAGATGAAGAGATGTGTAGGGTAAGGCATGGGAGAAGGGGCGAGGGGCTTCCATCCTCTCCCTGGGCACACTACTTTTCAGAAACCTTCATGGCTTCAGCTATCCAGAGGCTCCCTGAACTCAGTTCTCTTGGATTTGTTTTGCTGAGGAGAGTCTGGCTCTGTCACCCAGGCTGGAGTGCAGTGGCTCGATCTCAGCTCACTGCAACCTCCACCTCCCGGGTTCAAGGAATTCTCCTGCCTCAGCCTCAGGCATGAGCCACCATGCCCAGCTTTTTGTTGTTGTTGTTATTTTTGGTAGATACGGGGTTTCACCATGTTGGCCAGGCTGGTGTCAAACTCCTGCGCTCCAGTGAGCTGTCCGTCTTGGCCTCCCACAGTGCTGGGATTATAGGTGTGAGCCACTGCACCTGGCCCTCTTGTGTTTTTATGGAAGTTTCCTTATTCAGCATTCCTTCCCCAGGGTACAGGGTGGGACTCTCTCTGGGGAGGGTCTGAAGGCCCACAATCAGAAAAGTAGGCGAGGTTAGAGTCCTGCCTTGGGGCAGGTGAACAGAGGGCAGGAGAAACATTCTGTTTCCTGAGGCCTTACCCAACATAACAAAAGACTGTAATGGGGCTATGGTAGTTAGGAACCAGGAACTGGATGCAAACTGATATATATCATGACACCATAGGCCACCTCTAGTTTTCAACCATGGATCCCTTACAGCAAAACAAATATACACAATCTTTAATCATTACTTTAGTCCATCATATTGTGTGACTGTCTCCCAGGCAGAGGTCACTCAAGTTTGCAAGCTTCCTTTTAATCTTGTCAGACTCCAAAAGCAAGAGTGGTCTTGGCAGGCACACTGCTTCACCCTTTCAGGCACCTGGGATCATCGAGCTAAGAGACAGCTCTGAGCCTCTTTAGAGTCATCATTAATATGATATTGGATTTTCCTCAATTTATAACCCACTTTTAAATTTATTTATTCTTGGCTATTCCTCCTATTTTCCATTTGTCATTTAATTTTACCCCAATTTTTCCACTTTTGGAAGGACATTAGTTTTGGCCACTGTGCTGATTCATGTCACTGGTAGCAGTACCTGTCTAGCAAGTGCCTCCCCTTCAGTCCATGCCCGTTCCTAGAAGGAAAGGTCACATAGATTCTGAACTAGTGAGCCCCTTTTTTTTTTTTTCTTGAGACAGAGTATCACTCACTCTGTCACCCAGGCTGGCGTGCAATGGTATGATCTCAGCTCACTGCAACCTATGCCTCCCAGGTTCAAGTGATTCTCCTGCCTCAGCCTCACGAGTAGCTGGGACTACAGGAACACACTACTATGCCCAGTTAATTTTTGTATTTTTTAAGTAGACACAGGGTTTTATCATGTTGGCCAGGCTGGTCTCGAACTCTTGACCTCAGGTGATCAACCCACCTCAGCCTCCCAAAGTAATGGGATTACAGGCCTGAGCCACCGTGCCCAGCCTATATTTATTCTTAATCCCAATTTTTCCAGATGGGGTGAAGGCACAACCAACCCCTCATCAGGCCCGTAGGAATTCTGAGGAAGTTTAAAAACATAGTGACAGTTTCCTGCTTAGAAATCATTCCTGCTTCCAGCACTTGTAGTTACAGCCCTGGTCCTAGGACCACTGCATTAGGTAGTAGAGAGAAAAAAAATTTTTTGAGGTGATTTTGAAACCACCTTTGCAAAATTATAACTGAGACAATGAAAGAGCTCTAACCTAACCAACTCTGTCTTGCTTCTAACCTCCAAGCTGTCCTTGTTTATTCCTGGGCATAGGCTGAACTAACTTTGGGAAGAACTTAGTTTATAGGTTATAGTTTAAAACAAAGAGGAGGCCAGGCATGGTGGCTCACACCTGTAATCCCAGCACTTTGGGAGGTGGAGGTGGGTGGAAAAACTGAGGTGGGGATTTCGAGACCAGCATGGCCAACATGGTGAAATCCTGTCTCTACTAAAATACAAAAATTAGCAGGGCATGGTGGTGGATACCTGTAATCCCAGCTACTCGGGAGGCTGAGGCAGGAGAATCGCTTGAATCCAGGAGGCGGAGGTTGCAATGAGCCAAGATCATGCCATTGCATCCAACCTGGGTGACAGAATAAGACTTTGTCTCAAAAAATAAAAATAAATACATAAATAAAAAATGATTACAGCCCTTTCCCCAAAAGAAGCCTCCTTGCCTGGAGACTGAACTACTAACATCAGCCACAAGATTAGGAATTATGGTTTAGGAGTCATGCAGGTGGAGGCTACAACATTCTGACCCTTTCTAAGCTGCTCCTATGATCAGTGCTTGAAATATTTTGCAGACCCTGTACTTGATGGATCAGCTGGCACCACCCAGATTGACTAACTGGTTCATCTGATCTGTGGCCCTCACCCAGGAACAGATTCAGTGCAAGAGGCCAGCTTCCATTCCCTATGATTTCATCTCTTACCTAACCAACTAGCACTCCTGGCTCACTGACTTCTCCCCCCCACCTACCAAGTTGTCCTTAAAAACTCTGCTCCCCAGAAAGAAACTTAGTGGGGAAAAAAAAAAAAAGTCAAGCCCCCTCCTCCTTTCTCTGTCAACGTGATGTGTGTTTGACTTCACTTCTCGCCATGTCTTCTCACAAAACTTTCAGATTAAGCGAGTCCTGGCCAAGAAACAAAAGCAAAATTGTCCCACTTCCCTGTGGATTCACAAGAAAACTGGTAACAAGGTCACAATCACATTACCATATCAAGCTGAGAATGTCACCACTATCTGGAGAGATACACATGTTTTATTGGGAATATATTTTTTATGTCTGAATCTGTTATGAATGCATTCGTTGGCTGGCTTCAGTAATAAATATGTGAAACATTTTATTTCAAAAAACAAAAAAACAAAAAAAAACCCTCTGCTCCCCGAATGCTTGGGGAGACTGATTTGAGTCATAATAAAACTCTGCTCTCCCACACAGCTGGGTCTGTGTGAATTGCTCTTTCTCTACTGCAATTCCCCTGTCTTGATAACTCACCTCTGTCTAGGCAACAGGCAAGGTGAACCCACTGGGCAGTTACAATTTGGGGAAGAAAGACAAAGTTATAATCATTATACCAGTGGATCCCTTCCTTGGCAAGAATTGTATAGTCATTACCGACATCCTCCCCAGCTCCCCTTCCCCAGATCAACCAGAAGGAGACAAAAAATCTAGCGGGGGAGATTCTAGTTCCATTCATTTTGAGTGTGAGCACACACTCGTGAAGGTGTGTAAGCCAGCCATTCATAATTTTATCTCCCCCATTTTAGGCAACCAATGTTTCAATTGTCCATTCTTTCTCTATTACTCTAAGAAGGATATTTCTCCGCCTATTGTTGGACGTTATGAGTTGTGTACAAGTAGTTTCAACTTTCCCAATAATGTAAATAATCAAGGAATTTGAAAACCTTGACCTCTGACTGTAGTTATCATTTAGCCCAATTCCCTTTTTAAAGATAAATAAGGGAAGGCATAGGAAAGTGATGTGATTTGTCTGAGTTTTGTGCCAAATAAAAATGGACTCCTAGTTCATTACTGGATTCCTAGTTCATTACTAATTCTCAGACTTAGCAGAATGTCAGAAACACTGGAGATGCTTTTAAAAACAGACATTATCAAGTCCTATCCCAGAACTACTGAGTCAGTCTCCAGGGGTGGAGGCCAGGGATCTCTGAGAACACATTTCCTAAAATGTTTTGCTTAAGAATAAACCTGGGCTTGGTGTGGTGGCTCACACCTTTAAACCCAGCACTTTGGGAGGCCAAGGCGGGAGAATCACTTGAGGCCAAGAGGCCAGAAGTTTAAAGTCAGCCTGGGTAACACAGTGATACCTTGTCTCTACAAAAAAGAAGAAAAAAGAAAATTAGTCAGGCATGGTGGCACCCATCTGTAGTCCCAGCTCTACTCAGGAGATTGAGATAGGGGATTCACTTGAGCCCAGACATTTGAGGTTGCAGTGAGCTATGATTGCCACCACTGCACTCCAGCCTAGGTGACAGCAAGACCCTGTCTCAAAAATAATAATAATAACAATAATAATAATAATAGTAAATAAATAAACCTGTATCTCTATAGGAATAATGGTGTAGTAGAGAATCTCAGGTGACAAAAATCCCATCTGTCCATCAAGGTTGATCTCAAATGTAGTATCTTAGGAACCCTTTCTCAATCTGGGTCCCACCTGCCTTTAAGCTTTCATAGTCTTTGCTCATATCTTCCTTTTAGCACTTAGCACACAGTGCTTGTGGTTTACATACCTGCCCTTCCTCACCCCAGCTGGAACTCTTGTAGATCAATTAGTGGATGTTTTTCCTTTTTTTTTTGAGATGGGAGTCTCACTCTACACCAGGCTAGAGTGCAGTGGCATGATCTCGGCTCACTGCAACCTACACCTCCCAGGTTCAAGCAATTCTCCTGCCTCAGCCTCCCGAGTAGCTGGGATTACAGGCGCCCACCACCACGCCTGGCTAATTTTTGTATTTTTTAGTAGAGACGGGGTTTCATCACGTTGGCCAGGCTGGTCTTGAACTCCTGACCTCAGTTGATCCTCCCACCTCGGCCTCCTTAAGTGTTGGGATTACAGGCGTGAGCCATCGCACCCGGCCCCTTTCCTCTTTCTAGCCCATTGGTCAGCTTACTTCTTGGGTTAAATAAACTTTACCTTTGGTCCCAGGACAGAACACTGAATGGAACATTGACCTAAAGTAAAGCCTTCTATGCAGACACATGTGGTTAGCAAGTTGTCCTACACTGCTCTCTTTCCTCCTGTGCCTTTTAGTCCTAGTCTTTCCCCTTGCCTGCTCCTCATCTGGAGAGGGGCAGAGGAGCTCCAATCTAGGCATCCCAAGTTAAAAAACAGTGTCTCAGAGAAGCAATGGTATGAATGACAGCTATTAAATCATAATACTGTGTGCAAGGCTATGCGTCCTGGTTTAAAGAAATTTGTGAGAACTGGGAGTTTAACCAGCCCATATAACACTGCTTCCTTGAAAAATTTATTTTCAAACATCTGGTTTACATGAGATCTTAAATTTTTAAAAAAATATTTTAATTAATCCAATATACTTAAAATACTATTTCAGTATGTGTCATTAGCCACATTTCATGTATCCAATAGCCACATGTGGCTGATGACTACCCTGTTGAACAATGAAGTCTTAACTTCTTCAAATTAGACTGTTAGAATAGGTGGGCAGGCAAACATGAACACCAAAGGAGAGGGCTCTCACTAAGGAACATTAGGCAACCATCCGGCAATGGTCAGGCGGATTTAAACTCTGTAAAATAATAACCGGTCACAGCCGGCACCAGGGAAAGGCAGTCTCCCAATAGATAGAAAACACCTGAAGCTGGTTATCAGCCACTTCCCAACAGGCTCTTAGGAGCTGAGTGCGCGCGCTCACCCATGCACACTAAGATGCAAAAGGGCGGAGTTTAACTGGTATATGTGAAAGTGACACCAGCAAAATCCTCTCTTCTTACAGTGTTACCCCAGTCCAGTTGCACAATATACTTCATCTATACAACACTATGGAAAACGTAGCAACTCTGTTATACTATTCATCAGTAGGGTTTGGGCTTTTTTAAAGTATTTTTTTTTTCTAATTCAATGGGGCGGGTTGTGGGGGGCGCGCGGGGAGTGGAGGCTGTGTTGCAACTATGTTGCCCAGGCTGGTCTCCAACTGTTGGGCTCAAACAATCCTCCCACCTCAGCCTCCCAAAGTGCTGTGATTACAGGTGCAAGCCACCAGCAATGCTTTTTTGTTTGTTCGTTTTTGTTTTTTCTTTTACTTTTTTGAGACAGAATTTTGCTCTTCTTGTCCAGGCTGGAGTGCAATGGCACAATCTTGGCTCACTGCAACCTCCGCCTCCCAGGTTCAAGCGATTCTCCGCCTAAGCCTCCCAAGTAGCTGGGATTACAGGCATGTGCCACCATGCCTGGCTAATTTTGTACTTTTAGTAGAGCAGGGTTTCTCCATGTTGGTCAGGCTGGTCTTGAACTCCTGACCCCAGGAGGATCCACCCACATCAGCCTCCCAAAGTGCTGGAATTACAAACCAAGTCCGGCGTTTTTTTTTTTTTTTTTTTAAATGGCATGAATGTCTACAAAAAATATTTTAAAATCAACAAATATTGTTCTAATAGGCTAAAAAAGCATTTAGAGGAGGTTTTCTTTTTTCTTCCTTTTTTTTTCTTTTGAGACGGAGTCTCAGTCACCCAGGCTGGACTGCAGTGGCACAATCTCAGTTGTTCAAATGGCCTTTTAAAATTGGTACGAATTATTTCATTTCCTTCTCCAAAAGTGTTCGCATTTTAAATTAAGACTGCTGGAAGAAGCTGGGTGCAGTGGCTCATGCCTGTAATCCCAACACTTTGGGAGGCCAAGGCAGGTGGATCATGAGGTCAGGAGTTCAAGACCAGCCTGACCAATATGGTGAAACCCTGTCTCTACTAAAAATACAAAAATTAGCTGAAGACAAAGTTGTCTTCAGCCTCTTAAGGAATTGGTACGTATTTATGGGTGGACCTTCCAGCAGGTGGCGCTTTAACTATCTCGTAACAACCTAAAGACTGTTTGCATAAACAATAGTGTTGTCATTTTATAGTGCTTCCATAATGTCCCGTAAATCAAAGTGCTGTGTTTTGTTTTAAAAAGGGTATTATAAAGACTGTCCTCATCAGGGGCTGCCTTTGGTTAACAGATGAATAATTGTTGGAAGCTAAACAATGGGTACACGTGGACACACAGAGTGGAATAATAGATATTGGAGACTCCAAAAAGTGGCAGGGTGGGAGGGAGGTGAGGGTTGAAAAATTACTTGTTGGGTACAGTGTTCATTATTTGGGTGATGGGTACACTAAAAGCCCAGACTTTACCACTACCCAACATACACATGTAAGAAACTTGCACTTGTACACACGTATATATGTAATAAATATATATATTATATATAAAATTTATATTATTATTATTATTATTTTTCCTTTTGTTTTAAGCTGTGGCACTGGTATGTCAGGCCAAGTTTCCATTACCAACCAGAAGAGTCAGTTTCCAGTAACCCTTTTCTGATGAATGTGTAAGTTAAACATTAAAGAACTGAAGAAACTGATGCCTGAATGTGAGCGCTGGAATGCGAAAACAAACCCATTAAGACCTGGCCTGGGTTTTCTCCGGCCCTAAAGTCTGATCAAATAATGAAAACATTCTTACACATACAACTCGTGCCAGAGCTCATTCAAGGTGAAGAAACTTTCCAAGACTCTAGAGAAAGCTTTCCAGACCCTAGACCCTAAAGATTAGATATAGATCAAATGAAACACTGCCGCTTGTAGGTGCAGTCCCAGACATAGGCATATAACTTAGAATATGTATAAGCACTGAAAAAAAGACCTTGTAAATTTGAGTTGGTCCAACGAGTTACTCCAACCTCGTCCCTGAAACTGGTTGCAGAAATAAACTCCTTTCTTAGTCTGTCTGCATCTCATTATTGAACTATGAGAACAAGCAGCTGGACCCTTCATTCTGTCTGGGTACACTGGCAGAGGAACAGACATATAGATCAATTGGACGTAGGAAGAAACTCACACAAATATGCTGAAATTGATTTTTGAGAAAAGTGCAAAAGCAGTTCAATGGAGGAAAGATAGTCTTTTCAACAAGTGGTGCTGGAGCAATTGGACATCTACTGGGAAAAAAATAAACTTTGACTACGTCGGTTAGAAAAAAACTGTTGAAGAACTGGGGTCCTATCCAGGCATGGTGGCTCACACCTGTAATCCCAGCACTTTGAGAGGCTGAGGCAGGTGGATCACCTGAAGTCAGGAGTTGGAGACCAGCCTGGTCAACATGGTGAAACCACATCTCTACTAAAAATACAAAAATTAGCTGGGCGTGGTGGCTCATGCCTGTAATCCCAGCTACTTGGGAGGCTGAGGCAGGAGAATTGCTTGAACCTGGGAGATGGAGGTTGCAGTGAGCCAACACAGTGCCACTGCACTCCAGCCTCAGCGACAGAGTGAGACTCTGTCTCAAAAAAACAACAAAAAAGAATTGGAGTCTCAGAAAAGTTGAAACATCTGTCTCAGGTCACACAGAGTTTGGTGGCTAAGGTAAAAACAGACACCAGGATTTTAACCTTTCAGTTTAGTCAGCAGCCAAAGTCTCTGCTCTGTAAATTCTGAAGGGGTCATGGTTCCTGTGGAACTGCTGAGACAGCAAATGCAAATGCATCTCTAATGAGAGCTGCTAGGATGATTTTCTTGGAAAAACTAACTTGGTAGTACAGTTTTCTCTGCAACACCGGGGGCTGCTGTTTTAAGAAGCTGTCTACAGTTTGTTTCTGTGAGGTCTTATGTATGCCTAGTCATGATTCTCTTTTCTGTCATAATTATGGTGATGTGCCATTTCATCTACATTTAATCACTTAGTCTCTGGACATATCTTCAGCCTTCAAAATATATCAATAAATCAGGGAAATTTAGCAGATGGCCACTTAGCTGATTAAAAGGCAAGAGATTTATGAGGAAATTAGGTAATGCTGACCATGCAGTTCTCTAGTAGTCTGATAAACAGTGTTTTGAGAAGTCTGGCAATATATAAATGGTGTATTAGGAGAAGTAAAGCCTCTTCAGAACAACAAAATTGTACCCACCCTTCATGCATAAACCTGTAGGATTTAATGTTCCAAGCTTTCTTCTCCCAATGCTCAAACTTTTACAATGTACCTCATTCCTTGGTTTAAATATTATCCTCTTCTAGCAATCTTTTCTTTTCTTTTTTTTTTTTTTTCAGACGGAGTTTTGCTCTTGTTGCCCAGGCTGGAGTACAATGGTGCGATCTTGGCTCACCGCAACCTCCGCCTCCCGGGTTCAAGCAATTCTGCCTCAGCCTCCTGAGTAGCTGGGATTACAGGCATGCATCACCATGCCCAGCTAATTTTGTATTTTTAGTAGAGATGGGGTTTCTCCATGTTGGTCAGGCTGGTCTCGAACTTCCGACCTCAGGTGATCCACCTGCCTCAGCCTCCCAAAGGGCTGGGATTACAGGCGTGAGCCACTGCACCCAGCTTCTTCCAGCAATCTTAATTTAAAATGCGAACGCTTTTGGAGAAGGAAATGAAATAATTCGTACCAATTTTAAAAGGCCATTTGAACAATTATTAGCTCCAACTGACCATAAACAAGCATTCAGCTGGTTCCATATATGCCTCACTCAATCAGCTATTACTTTCACTGCCTGCCCATTGGGGAGGCCACAGTCTATACACAATATGTGATGTAGAGAACTTGTAGTGCTAGTAGCTGGGGTTTCCATGCTGTCTTTGTCCATTTATGCTGCTATAACAGAACACCCAGAGAGCTCATTCCTTCTTCCACTATGCGAGGACACAGTGTGTCTACAAGCCAGGAAGAGTGCCTTCACCAGACATGGATTCTGTTGGCAGCTTGATCTTGGACTTCCCAGCCTCCAGAACTGTGAGAAATAAATTTCTGTTGTTCATGAGCCAGCCAATCTATGGTATTTTTGTTATAGCGGTGTGAATGGACCAAGATATGCCTATTCTACTTTGCAGTGTATCAGAATCTTAATGGAATGAGAAAGGTCAGAAACAAACACTTTTTAAACATTCAACATAGAACCAAACATAAAGCCTTAAAAATAACAGGAACTTGGTAATATTGCATTTGTATTTGTTGATTAACTATGCTTTTACCTATGTTCTATCAGATCCTAAACTTGTGAACTTTTTGTTTGGGTAAGTAGTAATAATCATACAATGTAACAAAGCAAAAAGTGATTTAATATTCAAGACATTGCCCAAATATGATATCTCTAAATTACATATTAATCTTTTCCAGGAAGTTTCATTCTTGGCATAAGGTCAATGGTACAGAAGAAAGAATTTTAGAAGATGCTTGATGAGGAAATGCTATACCTATTTAGGAAAAGGAAAGCTTAATTCAATAAGTTATATTTTCTATGGTTGGAACACATGCTATTGACAAATGACAAACAAAGTAAATAGAAGGGGAATGAGAGGAACATATGATCATTCCGGTGTTAACAAACATGAATGCTGGTGAAAATGAGTATATTTGTGAGCCAGAATCTGCATATCTGAGTAGATGATTCACACTCTTATAGACTCTCCAGACGAATGCTTAGGATTGAAGAAACGGGTTCCATCATTAAAAAGCTGGATGATCTGTGGCCAGGCTCGGTGGCTCACGCCTGTAATCCCAGCACTTTGGGAGGCCGAGACGGGAGGATCACAAGGTCAGGAGATCGAGACCATCCTGGCTAACACAGTGAAACCCCGTCTCTACTAAAAATACAAAAAAAATTAGCCGGGTGCAGTGGCGGGCGCCTGTAGTCCCAGCTACACGGGAGGCTGAGGCAGGAGAATGGCGTGAACCCGGGAGGCGGAGCTTGCAGTGAACCAAGATCACGCCACTGCACTCCAGCCTCGGCGACAGAGCCAGACTCCATCTCAAAAAAAAAAAAAAAAATAAATAAAAAATACTCTTACTTAGTCAAGTTAATTAA